>NC_057808.1:151005124-151097422 GCF_018294505.1 Triticum aestivum | reverse complement strand
GCCATCGTCGCCGGCGACCACGAGGCCGCGCCCCAACGCCGTTCGCCGCCTCCCGCCGACCCTCCTCACCAGATCCGGCGGCCCCAAGGCTGGATCCGCCTTCCTCGCCGCGCCCGCCGCCCGGATCCGCCGGCCGGCCACCTCGCCGGAGAGCCTCCTCCAATACCTTGCCGGAGATCGCCCGATCCAGCCTCACCGCGCCGCCGTTGACTCTTGCCCTTGAGGTGGTGAAATTTCTGCCAAGTCCTTAATTTTCTGCATTCTAGTGAACTATTCACCATGCTGTATCTTTATGTGTGCACCTCTGTTTCATGCATATAATATATCGAAATGTTCGTCACGAGATGATCTTCATTTTGTTCCATTGTGCCATGCTTGTTTGAGTCCATCTTGATGGCCTAATCATCGTTGCAAGAGTGCTATATGCTATTAACTGTTGTCTGTTATCAGAACTTGGTGATTTGTCTTTTTCATTGCATTTTGTGTGTGCATCTTATGGGCATGAGCTCTACATGTGTTTTGATGTATGCCATGCCATATTTACAGAGGTGTATGCCATGTATTTTTGTGATCTCTGTAGTGGCTAGAACAAGTATGCAAACTAGGCTTCGTGATATTTCTGTTTTCAGGGACTTGGTAATTTCACTGTCTGTTTCTGCTGTTATTTTGTTGCCATGTATCCATGTGTCTACAGAGAGATCCATGCTCCTTCTGGTTATGTTCAGTAAGGATGTTTTGTAGAGATAGTTGTGCTCCATCCATCCATGCCCCTGTTTGCAATTATGGAGTGCTCTAGCATGTCTTAATCTTGCTCTACTTTTGTTATAAGATGTTCCTGGCAGATTGTTTACGTGTTATTCAATTTTGCCAAGCTTGTTGTAGTTCATCCTTTCATGTAATGTATTTGATCTTGCCATGGTTAGCTTCATAAAAATGCCATCTTGCTGTAGGTATGCTTGTTGTGTCATGCATTGCTTTGTGGTGAGGGAATCAAGCTCACCAAGATGCCTTCATAATTCTGTTTACTGCCAAGTCTGAAATCTGTTAACGAAACTTGCTATGTTTACATGGGTGCCATCATATCTTCTGATCCTTTTTGGCTCATGCTCAGTAAGGGACTTTTGTTCTATGAAATTAGTAGATTCATGCCATGCCTTTCTTTGCTATGATATGTTCCTGTAGCATGTTGTTTGATAGCTCTAAACTTTGCAACCTGATGTTATTTCTGCCATGTCCAGTGATTTCTGCCAAGTCTGTGATCTGTTATTATTTGCAATCTTGCCATGTCCTTTTGAGCATGTTCTAGTGATTTCTGGAGCTAGCTCAGTGTTCATTTTTGTCATGCTTTACCGGTACATCATGTCCATGCCTTTTGTTTTCATGTTGCGGTGCTGTAGCATATTGTTTCGATGCTTGCAATATGCCTAGTTGCTGTTTTGGACAGATTGTTGTTATATCTTGTTTGGGGTGTATGTGTTGCACCGTTGCTCCGTTTGGAGTGTGCTCTATATGAAATTTGCTTAGTTTTGCATGTAGTCTTATATTATCATGTTGGATCCTTGTTTTGAGGTGTTTGCTTGATGTTTGTATGCATTTTGCATCAATGCCATGTTTAACTTGTTTTGCTCATATCTTATAGGCCGTAGCTCCGAATCTAATGAACTTTATATGTAACTTGACTAGCATTTCGTGTAAATCATCTTGGTGCATCTTAATTTGCTGTCTAACAACTTGAACATAAGGTTTATTCAGATCTGGTCCAATTTCGAAATTTGCATATGAGGACTTACCGGAAATTGTTATATGTTAGTTCCGGCCTCATTTAAACTTGCTTTGATGTGTGTTCTTGTATCCATCATCTCTTGCCATGTGTAGCTTCTTGTAGCCTTGTCATGCATCATACTTGGTTGAGCATCATGCCTTGTTCATGTGTGGTGTGTTTACCATGTTGTGTGCTTCCTCTCGATAGTTCCCGTGTTGTTGCGATCGTGAGGATTCGTTCGTCTTCGTGGCTTCATCTTCTTCATGGACTCGTTCTTCTTCCTAGCGGGATTTCAGGCAAGATGACCGTCACCTTGGATCTCATTACTATCATTGTTATGCTAGTTGCTTCGTTCTATCGCTTTGCTACGCTACCTATCACTTGCTCTTCAAACCTCCCAAATTGCCATGAACCTCTAATCTTTGTCACCCTTCCTAGCAAACCATTGTTTGGCTATGTTACCGCTTTGCTCAGCCCCTCTTATAGCGTTGCTAGTTGCAGGTGAAGATGAAGATTGCTCCATGTTGGATTATGTTTATGTTGGGATATCACAATATCTCTTATTTAATTAATGCATCTATATACTTGGTAAAGGGTGGAAGGCTCGGCCTTATGCCTGGTGTTTTGTTCCACTCTTGCCGCCCTAGTTTCCGTCATACCGGTATTATATTCCTTGATTTTGCGTCCCTTACGCGGTTGGGTGATTTATGGGACCCCCTTGACAGTTCGCTTTGAATAAAACTCTTCCAGCAAGGCCCAACCTTGGTTTTACATTTGCCTCACCTAGCCTTTTTCCCTTGGGAGTCGCGCATCCCGAGGGTCATTTTTATTTTACCCCCGGGGCCAGTGCTTGTCTAAGTGTTGGTCCAAACTAGAGCACCGTGCAGGACCATCCCTTGGCAACTTGGGTTACGTCGGTACCTGTACGCTTAGCTCATCCGGTGTGTCCCGAGAACAAGATACGTGCGACTCCTATCGGGATTGTCGACAAATCGGGCGGCTTTGCTGGTTTTGTTTTACCATTGTCAAAATGTCTTGTAACCGGGATTCTAAGACTGATCGGGTCTTCCCGGGAGAAGGAATATCCTTCGTTGACCGTGAGAGCTTATAATGGGCTAAGTTGGGACACCCCTGCAGGGTATAAACTTTCGAGAGCCGTGCCCGCGGTTATGTGGCAGATGGGAATTTTTTAATATCCTGTTGTAGAGAACATGACACTGGACCTTAATTAAAACGCATCAACCGCGTGTGTAGCCGTGATGGTCTCTTCTTGATGGAGTCCGGGAAGTGAACACGGTTTATGGGTTATGTTTGATGTAAGTAGGAGTTCAGGATCACTTCTTGATCATTACTAGTTGACGACCGTTCCTTTGCTTCTCTTCTCGCTCTTATTTGCGTAAGTTAGCCTCCATACTTGCTTAGTCCCTGCTGCAACCTCACCACTTTACCCCTTTCTTACCCATTAAAGTTTTGCTAGTCTTGATACCCATGGTAACGGGATTGCTGAGTCCTCGTGGCTCATAGTTTACTACAACAACAGTTGCAGGTACAGGTTATGCGATGATCATGACGCGAGAGTGATGTCTACTTGTTTGGAGTTCTTCTTCTACTTCTTCTTTGATCAGGGGATAGGTTCCAGGTCAGCAGCCTAGGCTAGCAGGGTGGATGTCGTTTGAGTTTCTGTTGGTGTTTCATCCGTAGTCGGATGTTGATCATGTGTATGATGTATTGATGTATTCTTGCGGCATTTGTATGCCTTGTATGTATCCCCATCTATTATGTACTGTTGACGTAATGATATCCACCTTGCAAAAGCGTCTTCAAGATGTACTTCTATCCTTGGTGGGACCTTCGAGTTCCTTTAGGATAGGGTCGCATCTTGGGCGTGACAAGTTGGTATCAGAGCCTCGACCGACCCTAGGAGCCCCCCTTGATTGATCGTGTAGTTTGGCCGTTGTTGAGTCTAGAAGAAATCTTTTTTTGAGTCTAGTTATATCAGAGAGTAGGAATTCTTTTACTCCCCAGTCCCTTCGTCGCTCTGGTGAGAAATTTTGACGTAGGTGTTTCGACTTACTTCTCTTCTCGTTCAAATTTTTTCATTATGATCTCGCGGTTAGTTTTCGTTCGTTGTCCATCCTCTTTTCAATCCGGCGCACTTCTCTTCGAGTGGTTTTGACCCACGTCATCTTTTGCAAGATCAATCCTTAGCTCTTTTCAATCGACATTGTTCCTTGTCCGAAGTTGTCCTTGTTTTTCCCACCCGCCCACCCTTTTTCTTCTCGGAATTGGAGTCCGTAATCGAGTACACATCCTACTCGTGCGAAGTCTTTGCATTCTTTCCTCAATGATTTCAACCAATGTTTTCTCTTCAAAGCTATTCGTCGATTTCCCCTTCCAAGTTGCCGTTGTTTTTCCCGCCCTCCCACCCCTTTTATTCCCAGAGTCTGAGCCTCTATTCGAGCATCTTTTTCGTTCGTGCGGAACCTTTTCAGTCTTCCCTCAATTATTTCTACTAGTGAATTCTCGTCTCGGTTGACATTCTTTACCTCTTTACTTTCCGGTGGATCAAATTCAAGTTTTTCGCTACTTATCATATCTTTTTCCTCGAAATGTTTCCCGTTGCTCGTTCTCATCTCGTCATTTAATCGTTCCGGAGTGATGAAAACATCTCAGGAGATTCGTCTGTGTTCGAATTAATTCGAGGTTGTCACCTCATTCAAATATTTCAATGGTTCCGGTGCATCATCTATCTCTTCAACAATCCTTTTTCAACGGTGATTTCTCTTTAGTGGGCCCTAACCCAAAGGTCTTTTCCCAGGATCTTACCTGACTCTTCAAATTTCCCGGAGCTATTCTCAAATCCTTTTCGAAGTTTGATGTAAGTATGAATTTCTTCAGTCAAACGCTTTCCAAGATCAATTTCAAATTATTTTCATTGTTGACTCTACCTCTTCGTTTTCATTCTCCCGGCGTATCTCAACAATTTTGGTGTCCTTTCTCATCGTCATTCTCAACATTTGAAGACCGAAGTAGAGTTTTCCCTAAATCTTGTCCATTCTCCCGAAGATTCGCGGTGCTAGATCGATGTTACCCTATCAAATTGTTTCCAGTCGTGCAATTATTTTCACCCATCCGGAGTATCTCAGGAGTTGTTTTCCGTCTCAATTATCCTGAGGCCTCCATTTCAAAATATTTCTTTGTTCTAAGTTTTCAAATCCGTTCTCCGATTATTCTATATTCGTGCCCCTTCGTTCATTTACATATTCTTCCGGTGCTTCGTTCAAGTATGCTTCAATTAGCTCGCGATCTCTTCTTTCAATTGCATCTTGATTCCCTCAAGTATATTCGTGCTTTCCCATTTTTCACGGTGAGTCATTCTCCTTCGTCATTCAATTTTGAATTCCTACGGTGGCTCGTTCAAGATTCTTTCTGTTGTTATCATATCAATTCATTCGTTCTTTCCAGCCCTACCGGTGGTTCATGAAGACTTTCTCAAGTTTTGCGCTATATCCCCCCTTAATCTTTTCCCAATGTGAATAAGTTGTATGCAATCCATTGTTTCTCATCAATTTAATTGGTGGAGGATAAGTAGAACGTAATCCTTATTCTTCTTTCTTCAAGTGGTTTTACCTCTTCTTTTTGGAGATTGTTCATCTTATCACATTCTCGGTTCAAAGTGTTTTCCTCTTTTCTTTTCCGGAGTTCCAAGCTTCCACGGCCATCTCGTCGGTACCTCCATCCAAATCATCGCAAGGATTTAATATTATCCCTTTCATCCTTCAATTTTATCTCGTCATTCTGTTGTTGCCGGAGTTCATCACGGTGGCTCGTCATGATTTAAATCATTCCTCAAGTGTTCATCAAGATTCTTATCGAAGGAGCTCAAGTATCTTTCCTTCTTGCTTTTCAAAGTGCAATTAATTCTTCGTATTATTTTGAAGTGGAGTTTTGCATTTCTTCGTTCTTCTCAGCTATCCAATCATTTTCGTTTGTGGCCGGTTATCACCTTATGATCTTGAGATGTTACCTATAAGACCACAACAAGCTTATTCTTTTGTTGTTGAATTTCCAACAACTCCGCTCAATGTTTCATTCTAAGGATGCTCTCTATTTCATTCGTGGTAGAAGTTGTCATCTTCTTCCCCGTTCTTCTCATTCCACTCTTTCAAGTATTCTGGAGATTTTGCATTGTTCCTCAAGTCAAGTATCGTTCCATTTCTCAAGTTCATGTTCTATTCTTTCCTTGTTCAGCCGGAGTGCTGCATAAATTCCTTCGTTATTATTCCTTTTCTATCTTGTCCTAACGGGAGTGGTTTCAAATTCAGTCTTATTCCTTAAGCTTTTGCTTCTTGTCTCATTCAACATTCCTCTTTCCTACTCGAGTGTTCTTAACTTTGTTCATCCTCACTGTTTTGTTCTTATTTCACCTCATTCCTTTTTCCTTCCGTCTCGGTCCTAAGATCTCGGGACGAGATCTCTTGTTAGTGAAGGAGTGTTGTAACGCCCCGGATCCGATGAGCCAGGTGTCATCTAGCTATTCGCCGTCGTTGCCATGTCATTTGCTTCCGTGTTGCATTTTGCCATGTCATCATCTGCATTGCATCATCATGTTTTTCGAAACATGCATCCGGTCCTTTTCCCCGTTGTCCGTTTCGCGTTCCGACACTCTCGCACGCGCCCGTCGCCCGTCTCAGACCTTGTTTTGTGAGCGGGAGAAAAACCTTCTTGGAATGGGCCGAGATTTGCCAAGTGGCCTTGGTATAGCACCGACAGATCGCCCGTCAAATTTCGTTCTGTTTGATGCCCGAACGGTTAACCGCGTAGCCCGAAGCCCCTTTTGTCTTGCAGCCCAACACCCCTCCAAATCAGTCCACTAACCCAGCAAAACCCCCTCCATGATCTTGGTCGTTCGATCACGATCGTGTGGGCGAAAACCGCACCCCGTTTGAACTCTCCTAGCTCCTTCTATCTATAAATATGTGCCTCCCCCCGAAATTCGCGGATGAATCCCTAACATCTTCCTCCTCGCGCCGCCGGACGTTTCTTTCCCCTCGTCCGGACATGTCCACCGCCGTCCCACGCCCAATCCGTCGCCGCCACCTCACCCCCGCGCCGCCCCTCCACCGTGGCCCGCGGGAGCCCGCAGCCGGCCCGCTCCGGGCCGCATCTGAGCCCGCCGGCCCGCGCGTTGTCGCCCACACCCGGTCGCGCCCCACCGCCACCTCGCCATCGTCGCCGGCGACCACGAGGCCGCGCCCCAACACCGTTCGCCGCCTCCCGCCGACCCTCCTCACCAGATCCGGCGGCCCCAAGGCCGGATCCGCCTTCCTCGCCCCGCCCGCCGCCCGGATCCGCCGGCCGGCCACCTCGCCGGAGCGCCTCCTCCTGTACCTTGCCGGAGATCGCCCGATCCAGCCTCACCGCGCCGCCGTTGACTTTTGCCCATGAGGTGGTGAAATTTCTGCCAAAAGTCCTTAATTTTCTGCATTCTAGTGAACTATTCACCATGCCGTATCTTTATGTGTGCTGCTCCGTTTCATGCATATAATATATCGAAATGTTCGTCACGAGATGCTCTTCATTTTGTTCCATTGTGCCATGCTTGTTTGAGTCCATCTTGATGCCCTAATCATCATTGCAAGAGTGCTATATGCTATTAACTGCTTTCTGTTATCAGAACTTGGTGATTTGTCTTTTTCATTGCATTTTGTGTGTGCATCTTATGGGCATGAGCTCTACATGTGTTTTGATGTATGCCATGCCATATTTACAGAGGTGTATGCCATGTATTTTTGTGATCTCCGTAGTGACTAGAACAAACATGCAAACTAGGCTTCGTGATGTTTCTGTTTTCAGGGACTTGGTAATTTCACAGTCTGTTTCTGCTGTTATTTTGTTGCCATGTATCCATGTGTCTACAGAGAGATCCATGCTCCTTTTGGTTATGTTCAGTAAGGATGTTTTGTACATATAGTTGTGCTCTATCCATCCATGCTCCTGTTTGCAATTATGGAGTGCTCTAGCATGTCTTAAGATTGCTCTACTTTTGTTATAAAATGTTCCTGGCAGATTGTTTACGTGTTATTCAATTTTGCCAAGCTTGTTGTAGTTCATCCTTTCATGTAATGTATTTTCTATTTCCATGGTTAGCTTCATAAAAATTCCATCTTGCTGTAGGTATGCTTGTTTTGTCATGCATTGCTTTGTGGTGCGGGAATCAAGCTCACCAAGATGCCTTCATAATTCTGTTTACTGCCATGCTCTGTTTTCTGCCAAGTCTGAAATCTGTTAACGAAACTTGCTATGTTTACATGGGTGCCATCATATCTTCTGATCCTTTTTGGCTCATGGTCAGTAAGGGACTTTTATTCTATGCAATTAATAGATTCATGCCATGTCTTTTTTGCTATGATATGTTCCTGTAGCATGTTGTTTGATAGCTCTAAACTTTGCAACCTGATGTTATTTCTGTCATGTCCAGTGATTTGTACCAAGTCTGTGATCTGCTATTATTTGCAATCTTGCCATGTCCTTTTGAGCATGTTCTAGTGATTTTTGGAGCTAGCTCAGTGTTCATGTTTTGTCATGCTTTACCGGTATATCATGTCCATGCCTTCTTTTTCATGTTGGGGTGCTGTAGCATATTGTTTCGATGCTTGCAATATGCCTAGGTGCTGTTTTGGACAGATTGTTGTTATATCTTGTTTGGGGTGTATGTTTTGCACCGTTGCTCCGTTTGGAGTGTGCTCTATATGAAACTTGCTTAGTTTTGCATGCAGTCTCATATTATCATGTTGCATCCTTTTTTTGAGGTGTTTGCTTGATGTTTGTATGCATTTTGCATCAATGCCATGTTTAACTTGTTTTGCTCATATCTTCTAGGCCGTAGCTCCGAATCTAATGAACTTTATATGTAACTTGACTAGAATTTCGTGTAAATCATCTTGGTGCATCTTAACTTGCTGTCTAACAACTTGAACATAAGGTTTATTCAGATCTGGTCCAATTTCGAAATTTGCATATGAGGACTTACCGGAAATTGTTATATGTTAGTTCCGGCCTCATTTAAACTTGCTTTGATGTGTGTTTTTGTATGCATCATCTCTTGCCATGTGTAGCTTCTTGTAGCCTTGTCATGCATCATACTTGGTTGAGCATCATGCCTTGTTCATGTGTGGTGTGTTTACCATGTTGTGTGCTTCCTCTCGATAGTTCCCGTGTCGTTGCGATCGTGAGGATTCGTTCGTATTCGTGGCTTATAGCGTTGCTAGTTGCCGGTGAAGATGAAGATTGCTCCATGTTGGATTATGTTTATGTTGGGATATCACAATATCTCTTATTTAATTAATGCATCTATATACTTGGTAAAGGGTGGAAGGCTCGGCCTTATGCCTGCTGTTTTGTTTCACTCTTGCCGCCCTAGTTCCGTCATACCGGTATTATGTTCCTTGATTTTGCGTCCCTTACGCGGTTGGGTGATTTATGGGACCCCCTTGACAGTTCGCTTTGAATAAAACTCTTCCAGCAAGGCCCAACCTTGGTTTTACATTTGCCTCACCTAGCCTTTTTCCCTTGGGAGTCGCGCATCCCGAGGGTCATCTTTATTTTACCCCCCCCCCCCGGGCGATTGCTTGTCTAAGTGTTGGTCCAAACTAGAGCACCTTGCGGGACCATCCCTTGGCAACTTGGGTTACGTCGGTACCTGTACGCTTAGCTATCGGGATTGTCGACACATCGGGCGGCTTTGCTGGTTTTGTTTTACAATTATTGAAATGTCTTGTAACCGGGATTCCGAGACTGATTGGGTCTTCCCGGGAGAAGGAATATCCTTCGTTGACCGTGAGAGCTTATAATGGGCTAAGTTGGGACACCCCTGCAGGGTATAAACTTCCGAGAGCCGTGCCCGCGGTTATGTGGCAAATGGGAATTTGTTAATATCCGGTTGTAGAGAACTTGACACTGGACCTTAATTAAAACGCATCAACCACGTGTGTAGCCGTGATGGTCTCTTCTCGGCGGAGTCCGAGAAGTGAACACGGTTTATGGGTTATGTTTGACATAAGTAGGAGTTCAGGATCACTTCTTGATCATTACTAGTTGACGACCGTTCCTTTGCTTCTCTTCTCGCTCTTATTTGCGTAAGTTAGCCTCCATACTTGCTTAGTCGCTGCTGCAACCTCACCACTTTACCCCTTTCTTACCCATTAAAGTTTTGCTAGTCTTGATACCCATGGTAACGGGATTGCTGAGTCCTCGTGGCTCACAGTTTACTACAACAACAGTTGCAGGTACAGGTTATGCGATGATCATGACGCGAGAGCGATGTTTACTTGGTTGGAGTTCTTCTTCTACTTCTTCTTCCATCAGGGGATAGGTTCCAGGTCGGCAGCCTGGGCTAGCAGGGTGGATGTCATTTGAGTTTCTGTTGGTGTTTCATCCGTAGTCGGATGTTGATCATGTGTATGATGTATGGATGTATTCTTGCGGCATTTGTATGCCTTGTATGTATCCCCATCTATTATGTAATGTTGATGTAATGATATCCACCTTGCAAAAGCGTCTTCAAGATGCGCTTCTATCCTTGGTGGGACCTTCGAGTTCCTTTAGGGTAGGGTGGCATCTTGGGCGTGACAAAAAGGCTTTTGAAAAGGTTCAAAACATGCTAGACAAAAGTAATGATATGTTGGGTGAAGAAATGGATCGCACTAAAACCTTAACTGGAAATCTTCAGAGACTTTAGTCTAGGTTTGACAACCTTCAAGGTCATCATAACACTCTCTTATCTGATCATGAGAAGCTTTCTTATGAATTTCTTCAAAGAAAGCAAGATCTTGAAAAGCTTAGAGTGAGTTATGAAGATCTTCAGAAGGAGCGCGATTCATTACTTGCTCAACAAATCAACGCTGCTCGGGAACAATTTGTTCCTCCATGTTTGAAATGCATTGAACGTGAATCTGCTAATTCTTCACCTGAATGTTCAAATGCGTCTAATGTTACAAATTCTTCACCTGCCTCTGCTATCACTAATTCCTCATCTGAGGACATTGCTAGTATCACTGATGATGCAGGGCTGAAGGAATTGTACATGACAGGCATGTACAAAAGCCTCAAAGGGCATCAGACTCTTTGTGATGTGCTTAAAAAGCAAATCCTCAACAGGAACCCTAGGAAAGAGGGTATTGCTTTTGAGAGGAAACTCAATGCTGATGGTACATATTGGAAGCCTGAGCAGTACCCCAAAACCTCATGGGACCTCCAGTTGATCCATCTAATCTATCTGGCTTTACATGTGAATCTCCTCATTCTTCTGATGAGTCATTTGACTCCAACTATAAACTGTTCAAAAATCAGAATGGTGAAGTATTTGCTAGATATGTTGGTACTAAATGCAGGAACGGTTCCCCTATGAAGAAAATCTGGGTTCCCAAAAGATGCCTTGAAAGTCTTCAGGTGAATGTCCTCATGACTCCACCTGTGAAGAATAGGAACCCCAGATCAAATTCTTCATATGGACCAAATTCTTCATATGGATCCAAGTCCTCATACGGACCAAATTCCTCAGGAGGATCAAAGTCCCCATATGATCATTATCGTGCTAACCCCTCTGTTTCACAGGGAAGAGCCAAGGGCTATGAATATGAGCATTATTCTTCTAACCATTATGTTCATAAGTCCTCGAAGAATTTCTTTGCTTATTCATATGCTTATCCTAGCTCTTATGTGAAACGAAATGGACTGGCTTCTGTGCCACCTTTCTCGTATGGAGCTCGCAGAGTGATGAACTCTTTGCCACCCCTTCAGATGTGGGTGGTGAAGAAAAGGAACTAATTTCTTCTGCAGGGTCAGGTCTCCAGACATGCGTAAACGTGTGAAGAATTTGCTGGAGACCTGAGAATGCCTGAAAGGACGCAGGCTAATCATGAAGAAATGAATTTTCATTTCTCACGACCTCATACTGCTTGATCTGTTGCATTGCTTGATGAAATTGATCTAATGAATTGATGTCATATTCTTAACTGATGAAGTATATGAAGTTCGTAAGTTGCACTAATTCATCTGCAGGATGATCAACCCAAAGCCACTCAGTGGGTCCTCGATAGTGGATGTACAAATCACATGACTAGTGAAAAGAATATATTGATGGATGCTCCCTTATCTCCATCGCATCTGAAGCATATCATCTTCGCTGACAAAGGCAAAAGTCAGGTGTTGGGTCTAGGTAAGGTAGCGATCTCAAAGGATAGACACATGGACAAAGTCATGCTTGTCGAGTCCTTAGGATACAACCTCATGTCTGTCTCAATGCTTTGTGATCTCGATATGGTTGTTGTCTTTGGCAAGTATCGTTGTGTTGTGATCATGGAAGCTGACAATTCCAAAGTTTTCGAAGGCTTTAGGAGAGGAGACTTGTATATTGTTGATTTCTCTATAGGACCACAACCAGCCGTGTGCCTACTTGCAAAAGCTTTAAAAGGCTGGCTATGGCATCGACGACTTGGTCATGCAGGCATGAGGAATTCGCACACGCTTGCGAAGAAGAAGCATGCCATTGGCATTGAAAATGTCAAATTCCTCAAGGATCACTTATGCGGAGCCTCTGAAGCTGGAAAGATGACAAAGGCTAAGCATCCAGCAAAGACTATCATGACTACCACTTGGCCATTTGAATTGCTTCACATGGATCTCTTTGGTCCTAACCATTATTCTGCAGTTTCAAATGATGCATCTCAACATGGCTTTGTTATTGTTAATGATTATTCTCGCTACACATGGGTACACATTATTACTTACAAACATGAAGTGCAGGAAGTTTTCAAACGATTTTCCTCGAGGGCTTCAACCAACTTTGGTGTGAAGATCAAACACATCAGAAGTGACAATGGAACTGAGTTCAAGAATTCTGGCCTTGATGACTATATGATGAACTTGGTATTACTCATGAGTTATCTGCTCCTTATACTCCTCAGCAGAATGGCGTCGTGGAGCGCAAGAACATGACTCTTGCTGAGATGGCTCGCACTATGCTTGATGAATACAAAACGCCTCGTCGTTTCCGGATTGATGCAATTGATACTGCGTGCCACATCATCAACAGAGTATATCTTCACAAATTCTTCAAGAAGACGGCCTATGAACTCCTCACTAACAAGAAACCCAATGTGAGTTATTTCAAAGTCTTCGGTGCTAAATGCTGGATTAGAGATCCTCATCACAACTCCAAATTTGCACCGAAAGCACATGAAGGTTTTATGCTTGGTTACGGAAAGGACTCGCACACCTACAGAGTCTTCAACAACATTCTTCACAAGGTTGTTGAAACTATAGATATGCGGTTCGATGAAACTAACGGCTCGCAAAGAGAGCACCTACCTTCTGTGATAGATGAACCAGCACCTGAGGAATCTATCAAGTTCAAGGCTACTGAGGATGTCATTCCGACCGAAGAATCTGCTGAAGAATTCATTCCAGAACATCAAGATCGTCGAGCTAATGCACCTGAAGAAAATGCTGAAGAAAATGGTGCTGAAGAAAATGCTAAAGAAAATGGTGCTGAAGAAAATGCTGATCAAATTCCTCGACGACAACCAGCTCATCCTCACGTTGCAAAAGAAGTGCAAGTTGAAAAGATCATCAATGACATTGAAGCACGAGGTCCTCTCACACTTTTGTGGGCACTATGCTTTTGTCTCTATTACAGAGCCCACTAAGGTAGATGAAGCATATTTGGAGCCTGAGTGGATTCAAGCTATGCAAGAAGAATTACATCAATTCGAGCTCAACAACGTCTGGGAACTGGTCAAACGTCCAGATCCTTGCAAGCACAACACCATTGGCACAAACTGGATCTACCACAACAAGCAAGATGAAAATGGCCTTGTGGTGAGGAATAAGGCTCGACTTGTAGCTCAAGGCTACACACAGGTTGAAGGAATTGATTTCGATGAAACTTTTGCACCTGTTGCTAGACTTGAGGCTATTCACATATTACTTGCTTATGCTAACCATCATGATATCATTTTATATCAAATGGATGTGAAAAGTACATTCCTCAATGGTAAGCTTGAGGAAGAAGTATACGTTGCTCAACCCCCAGGTTTTGAAGATCCAAAGAATCCTGACAAAGTCTTCAGACTCAATAAGGCCCTTTATGGCCTCAAGCAGGCCCCTCGGGCGTGGTATGATACTTTGAAGAAATTCCTCATGAAGAAAGGCTTCAAACCCGGTTCACTCGACCCTACTCTTTTCACTAAATCTTATGATGGTGAACTATTTGTGTGCCAAATATATGTTGATGATATTATGTTTGGCTGTACTGACCAACGTTACAGTGATGAATTTGCCTATATGATGAGTGAAGAATATCAAATGTCTATGATGGGAGAATTGAAATTCTTCTTAGGTCTTCAAATTCGTCAACAACGCAATGGCATATTCATATCTTAGGAGAAATACCTCAAGGATGTACTGAGGAAATTCGGCATGCAAGATTGCAAAGGCATCAAAATTCCTATGCCCACAAATGGCCATCTATGCACTGATGAAAATGGTATTGACTTCGATCAAAAGGTATACCGCTCCATGATTGGTCCTTTATTGTACTTATGCGCACCTAGGCCAGATATTATGCTTAGTGTTTGCATGTGTGCCCGATTTCAAGCTACACCGAAGGAATCACACCATAAGGTTGTGAAGCATATTCTTCGATATCTAGCTCACACACCAACACTTGGATTATGGTACCCCAAGGGCTCGGCTTTTGATCTCATTGGATATTCTGACTCTGACTATGCTGGTGATCGTGTGGACCGCAAGTCAACATCTGGTACATCTCATTTCCTCGGACGATCTTTGGTCTGTTGGTCCTCAAAGAAACGTAACTACGTATCACTGTCTACTGCTGAAGCTGAGTACATTGTTGCTGGCTCTTGCTGTGCTCAATTGTTGTGGATGAAGCAAACACTCAAGGTCTATGGCGTCAACATGAAGAATGTGCGTCTCTTCTGTGACAATGAGAGTGCCATCAAGATTGCTCACAAGCCAGTTCAGCACTCGAAGACAAAGCACATTCAGATTCGCCATCATTTTCTTCGCGATCATGTGTTGAAGGGCGACATTTCCATTGAGCATGTGAAGACTGAAGAACATCTAGCCGATATCTTCACAAAGCCCTTGGATGAGAAGAGATTTAGCAAGTTGCGGTGTGAGCTAAATATCTTTGAATCTTCGAATGTTTTTTGAAAATGACACTCATCCTAACACTTATGCAAAATTGATGACTTAGATGTGCAACACATGAAGAAACTTTTTTCTTCAATCAATGAAGACTAACACTCTAAGTGTGAAGAAATTAACGAAGAATATGATTCTCAGAGCCATACGACAATTGTACGCGGCGTCTGAAATCATCATTCTTATACGGTGGGTCTCGCCACCACCAAAAGTTGAAAATCTTCAATTTGAGTTTTCCCTCAATTTTGAAATTCCTCAGTTGTTCATATTCTTCAACTTTGCATTGTCTTCACTGTTTCCGTCGTTTTTCTTCATTGGCTATATATATATGTGTGAGTTTATGTCCTCTACAGCATTCACTTATTGCTATTTCTTCAAGTTGCCATTTCTGCTAAGTGAATGTGATCAGACCCTTCCCCCTCTATGCTAAACTCAACCAAATCTATTCACAAATTCTTCATGTGCGTCCTATTTGAAACTCGTTCAAAATCTTCACTATGTCCTTGTCAGCTGAAGAATTTGCGAACGAAACGTTAAAACTTATCTTATCCAAAACTTTCGTTTTGCCGCTCAAACCGTTCCGCATCCCACAAAAACAATTATCTATTCACCCACGATCTCACACGATCTCCACTTCTCAGTACATGGATGACACATGTCAAGCGAATGAGAAGGGTCAGGGGCACGTTCGTCCAAATTCTTCGGGCGAACAGTTTTTCACCGCGGCTATAAATACCCCTCCCCTTCCTCACTTCTCCTTTACTCCGCTTGACCTCACTCCAGCTTGAGCTTCTCAAACCCTAGCGCCGCCGCTACTTCATCGTCGCCGGTGAGGAAGAGCTTCACTGCCTCGACCTCGTTGCCGTCGTACTCGCGCCGGCCGCGGATTTCTTCCCTCCGCCGCCGCCGTAGCCGTCTTCCTCTGCCAAGTTAGGGTGTGGAAGATCTGCACTGACGAACTTCACATCTCCACTCCCCAGTTCGTCGGGTTCTTCATCCAGGGTAAACTAAAAGTTACTTTTACTGCCCTCTTTGATTCAAATGATTTCTACTAAATCTTCAAAGGTGTTTTTCATCAAATTCTCACACACTAAAACACCTCACATGTCATCTGCTCTTGATTCATTTCTCTAAGCTATATTTTTCTTCAAGATTCCTCAATTGTGTGGATTTCTGATCTGTACAACTCTGGAACCTAAGACAAAGAATGCTTAGTGAAATTCTTCAAGACTCATCTGGTCAAATTCCTCAAACTTGTTCTTTTCAAAACCTTCTGAGAACGCATATGACCTCTCCAAATTCCTCGCAACTATACTCTGTTCATAGGTACTCATGTCCGCTGCTGAATCACTAGGTTCTCATCAACTTAACTCATTTGCAGCGTTCCTCGAAGAAAAATTGCATACATCTTTAGAGAATTCCATTGTTCAAATTCCTCATCTGAAGAAAATGGCTGATCGAAAGAAGCCACAGAAAGGTGGAAAGAGGCCTGATGTCAACACTGCTTTTGAAATCCCTAAGGACATCAATGCTGGGTACTGCACACCCCCTGAGGAGGACAAAAATCAGCGCAAGGTGCGCATTCAAAAGATTGGGAGGAGATGGGCAAGAGAGTGGAGGGAGTACAGATATGTAACTCCAAGATACATTAAGAAATTCGCTGTCACCCCTCCATGCTCAAGACCTCCATTGGCACCTGGCCAAGTAGCAGATCCCACCAGCCTGGTGGTGAGGACTATCCTGAAGAATGGGCCAAGCGCCAGGCCAAGTTGGCCAAACAGGCAAAAGATGCACTGAGGAAATTCAACGAGGACTCTGCTGCTACTGCTGCCTCTGTTGAGGCGTCCACTGTCAAGCCTAAGAAGGGCATGGCAAAGAAGGCTACGCATAAGCCCAGTGCTTCATCTTCAATGCCCTCAAGGCCAAGTTCCTCAGCAATGCCCTCACGGCCAAATCCTCAAACTGCTCCTGCTCCTCCAAAGTCCTCAGCTCCTCCGCCAAAGTCTTCGGCTGCTCCGACCAAACCATCTGCACCTGTGCATCTCGCCACGTGCCAAAGGACAACAGGCATCTCTATTGCCTCAGGAGCTTCTGCTAGTTCCTTAGCTGCACCAAATTCTTCAACGGGACCCTCTCTGCTAAAGACAAAGGCCACTGCTGGACGAGGTTCTCGCCCAAGTCCTCAAAAGAAGCAGGTCACCTTCCAAATTCCCTCTGATGACGATGAGGCTGATGATGAAGAACTAGCCGAAATCATCAGGGACAGACAAGTCAAGGCCACTAGAGCCAAACGCACGAATGTGCCTCTTCTTTTGGATCCCAAGTTGATCCTCAATTACATTGATATCTGGCATAAGGACCCCAACACTCCTATGCCCGATTTCAAGCTGACTCCTGGCCAAAGTCATATGCTGACTGCCTTCATCCAAGAAGAAAAATGGAAATATGAGAAGGCCAGGCAGCTCAAGAAAGCACAATACAGGAAGGAGTGCTTCCTGAAGAAAAACGTTGTCTCTATGACAACTGAAGAACTTGTCACTATTCAATCTGAGATCAAGAAACTCGGTGATGAATTTGACGTATACCGTGCTGACTGGCTTGGAGCAAAAGTCAGATTTGTGAAATTGACTGATAAATTCACTTCAAAGGTTGCAGCTCCATCGCACCAAGAAAATCCTTAGGCTGAAGCATCTGCTCAGCCTATTGAAGAACATGCCAGCACTGCTGATGACTGCATTCCAGCTGCTGAAGATGTTACAAGGGCAACCTCCAGTGTTGCAGATGAAGAACAAGCCAGGCCATCTGAAGGTTCAGTCGATGTGCCTGAAGGAACTGAAATTGCCAGGGCATCCACTAGTGGTGCGCCTGAAGAAAATGAAGAAGTCAGGGCAACTGCATCAGTTGTGCCTGAAGGAATTCAACCAAATTCCTCTGCAACTCCTGCGCCTACCCCAACTCTGATCCTTACATCTGCATCAGATGTGAAGAAGACCAAGGCTGCAGAGCGTGCACCGGTGAAGAAAAGGAAAGCATCAGCTTCATCAGATTCTTCAGCTCTGAAGAAGATGAAGTCTTTGACCAGCTCATTTGCAAATCCCATTGATGCCGTTCCTATCTCAACCATGCCATCAAAGGAAATCGTTCCTTTTGATGAAGATTATGTGATTCCAAGTGAATCCGATGAAGACATTCCCTCTGCTGCTTCCTCAGAGCAGATGGATGAAGAAATTGAAGCGGATGCAATCCCTTCAACTCCAATGGTCTCCTCGCCCATGCCTCAGTTCACTGCTGAAGAGGCCGGTGTTGAGGAATTGGATGAACAAAATTCTGACGTGGACATTGGGAGTACTACTCCATTGATGAATGATCATTTTTGGCATAGTTAGCATCCCAACTCCCCTCTGTTCACGCCATTGCAACAAATCCCTCAGTCCCCAGCAGAAACTGTTCAAATGGGCTCTGAAGAACATCAACCCACTGCATCTGTTCATGAAGAAATTCCAGCCACTAGTGCTGAAGAAACTGCTGCTGAATCACTAAAGACACAGACTGCCACTGAAGAGGAACCAGAAATTCCTCAGCCTGAAGAACCTGAGATTGCGATTCCTGAGGTTGTGATGCAACTGACTGACACTCCTCTGCCCAAGACAAAGGATCCATTCTCAAGGAAGCAAAAATTCAAGGCTGATGATTTCTTCGGCGAGCACATATTCTTCACTGATTACAACCCCTATGACTCTGCTCGCATTAGGAAGAGGCGTTTCTAGACTGCTAGCCAGGCCAATTTCTATTCCTCAGTTCTGTTCAACAAAGACAAAGTCTTCGATCGTGAGCACATTCCTCACATGGATATGGACTCTCTGACGTGCTTCGTGCCAGTCCTCAGTGTTCTTCACGATGCTGGACTGTTAAATTTCTGCACTGACATCTGTGATTGGAATGAAGAACTCATTCTTCAATTCTATGCAATGCTGCACATCACCGGAGACTCTGAAGATGTGAATTCATGGGTGCTGGACTGGATGACCGAAAACACTCACTACAAGGCAACAGCTACTGAATTGCTTCATGCTTTACCTCTCAGTCCTCCCCTTGAAGCTGCTCATTGCGTCTACAATGAACCTGAGCTTACAGATCACTATATGCTACTGCTGATGAAGCCATTGAAGCCAGGTCAGGCCCCAAGAACCAAATTCCTCGTGAAGAAATTGTTATATGTGCCTCGGACTGTCTATCGCATTTTGACAAAGACATTGAGTCCTATCAAGGGCCATGACTCGAATGAAGAAGAAGTCGTTGGCATCATGAAGAATCTGCTTTCCAATATCATTCATGGCGTTCTCGTCAACTTCCATGATTTCTTCATGAGGACTCTAGCCAATGTTGCAATGTCACCATTTGAGTTGAAGCCTTATGCACCTTGGATTATGAGATTCATCAGAACAAGGTCCTCACTCAACTACAAAGCTGATACACTGAACCATTGCAGCTACTTGCCCCCGATTGAAGTCCTTAAACGGACATTTTCCTCAACTGATGACAAGGGAAAGGCTACTGCTGTTATTGATGAAGGCATTCGTCCATTGGATGGTCAATTTTGCAAGGCTGCATCCTACTCCACCAATGACGACTCTGCCACCCATGACTCTGTCGCCAATGCAACCAAGCCAAATCCTCAAGGCACAGCTCCCAGGGTGATGACTGATCGTGAGCTTCTCCTCAGTCTTCACCAGATGGTTGATCGCAATCACAAATGGGTCAAGCGTCAGTTTGGTTCAATTCTTCACAACATGACTGCTACCCACAATGCAGTGAAGAAAAACCATTACTACCAACATGAAACCTTCAACCGTACCTGGGTTGTTCTTTCTCACATTCACAGTGAAGAAAATCTGAAGAAAATGGGTCTTAGGGAAGATTTTGACTGTTCTGCTCCTCCGCCGAAGAAATATAAGAAGGTCAAGGTTCCTTCCTTGGTGGCCAGCTCATATTCTTCATCGCGCGACACCGACGAGCATGAAGACTTGGACGACACTGCGGCAGGCCCTACATCAACAAAGGACCCCAACAACGCAGGCGCTCCTTCATCAACTTGACATTCTTCAGGGGCGTTAGTCCTCAGTTTCAATCCTTTTGGTCATTCAATGACAAAGGGGGAGAAATTTGAGTTAGTCTTCAAGTGGGTCTATCTTATATGGGCGTTTTTTTACTAAGTTACAACTCTCGTTCTTCTGATGACTTTGCTGGATCGAGTTGTAAACTTAAACTCTATGGTGGCCTGATACTTTTCCTGTGTTTTCTGCATGCTTATTCCTCATATATGTTAATGCACGCATGCTCAATTACATCAGTCACCATGTTTCATCATGCATTTCAAATTCTTCATATCGAATGCGTGTATGAATTACAAGATATAGGGGGAGACCTCCATGATTCTACTATTCAAGTGTGCATTGCTTCAAAAGCAAATTCCTCACTATGCACATCTTGAGGGGGAGTTCTTCTATATCTTGCAATCAAATTCCTCAATATCAGTATTTACACTTCATATGTTTATCCCCGTTGAAAACTTAACCTATATTGTCATCAATCACCAAAAAGGGGGAGATTGTAAGTGCATCTAGTGCCCCTTAGTGATTTTGGTGTATTGAAGACTTATAGGTTAAGGGACTAATGTGTTTATGAGTGTACACGGGTCTATAAGTCTATGAGGAGTTTGATATTTACAGAGAAAGTTGACCCCTAAAAATGAAGTTATTCGGCTGAAGACTTTCTGAAGACTTTGAAAGTGAAGAAATTGGTGTGACCTTGAAGACTTGGTATTCATTCGAGGAACATGAAGCGTGAAGACTTTTGTTTTCGTAGTTTCATTCTCTCTTTCTTGAGTCATAGGAAACACCGTACTGTTAAAGGGGGTCGAGGAAATACTAAGGAAAAATTTCTATGTGATGCTCAAGTCAAAATCCTACACCTACCAATCCCTTCGAGTGAAGCCATTGGAAATCTCATACAGTTCAGCCATATTCTTCAGTGACAGAGACGAAGTTCTTCTAGTCTCTGAGGAATTTGTTCTGATTGAGGAGTTAGGAATTCGTCAGTGCGGATTGCCTACACAGTGAGGAACATGATAGCCCTGAGGAATTTGAGCCTCAAATTTCCGACCGTTGCTGTACTACGCGCCAGCTGTCCCAAAATATCTTATCCACCTAACGGTCATATCATTGAAGGGCATTTATGTCTTATCATGTCGGGCTGCTCCCTAGGCTATAAATAGCCACCCCTACAACCACTAGCTGGTTGGATGCTCCGAGAGAAACTAACACTTGTCATTTGAGAGCATCCCATCCTCCGAGGACTTTGAGCGAAAATCATCATGTGAGGAAAATCAAAACCCAAACACCTACAAACCCAAAGTGATTGAGCATCACTGAAGAGATTGATCCCGCGTGGATCCGACGCTTGTTACCTTTGAAGACTGTGCTTCTTTCAGACGGTTAGGCGTCATGGTCTAGAGCATCCAAGAGGAATTGTGGATCACCGAGTGATCGAGTTTTTGAAGGTTCAGGAGTCACCAGAAGACTTACCACGAGTGATTGGGCGAGGTCTGTGTGACCTTAGCTCAAGGAGAATACGGTGAGGACTGTGTGTCTGGGACTGTGTGTACTCAGGTTTAAATACCTAGCCGCTCCAACTAGATGTACAACTAAGACAGCAGTTGGAACTGGTCTACCAAATCATTGTCTTCACCAAGCTTACTGGTTCTATTTCCTCAACTCTTTCATTTGCTCATTACTGTGTTGTGCACTTGTTCATATCTGTTTGAAGACTTTGACCGAAGACTTTCTCAATTTCCTCAGTTCAATTTCTTAAGTCACTTTGTCTTCATCCTATGCTATCCTGTGATTACGCTTCCTGTACTCTGTGCTTGTCTTCATTTCATCATGATGACTATGCTTGTGCTCTGTTATGTTTACTTTTGAGTACTTATTCCGCTGCTAGTAGTTCTTTGCTAAGGAATTTCCTCTCCCGCAAATTCGTCAGTGAAGAACTCATAAAAATTGTCTATTCACCCCCCCCCCTCTAGTCGATTTAACGCACTTTCAGCTCCACGACGCCATTCTGCTGAGGAGTATAAGGAGCAGATAACTCATGAGTAATACCGAGTTCATCCAGATAGTCATCAAGACCAGTATTCTTGAACTCAGTTCCATTGTCTCTTCTGATGTGCTTTATCTTCAGACCGAAATTGGTTGAAGCCCTCGAGGAAAATCATTTGAAGACTTCCTGCACTTCACGTTTGTAAGTGACAATATGCACCCATGTGTAATGAGAGTAATCATCAACAATAACAAATCCATATAGAGATGCTTCATTGGTGAATGCAGAATAATGGTTAGGACCAAAGAGATCCATGTGAAGCAATTCAAATGGTCGAGTGGTAGTCATGATAGTCTTCACTGGATGCTTGGCCTTGGTCATCTTTCCAGCTTCATGGGCTCCGCACAAGTGATCCTTGAGGAATTCGACATTCTCAATGCCAATGACATGCTTCTTCTTCGCGAGCATGTGCAAGTTCCTCATGCCAGCTTGACCAAGTTGTCGATGCCATAGCCAGCCTTCTGAGGCTTTTGCAAGTATACATATAGCCGGTTGCGGTCCTATAGAGAAATCAATAATATATAGATCTCCTTTCCTAAAGCCTTCGGAGACTTTGGAATGGTCAGTTTCCATGATTACAACACAACGATACTTGCCAAAGATAACAACCATATCAAGATCGCAAAGCATTGAGACTGACATGAGGTTGAATCCTAAGGACTCGACAAGCATGACTTTGTCCATGTGTCGATCCTTCGTGATCGCAACCTCACCAAGACCCAATACCTTTCTTTTTCCTTTGTCAGCGTAGGTGATATGCTTCAGATGTGATGGAGATAAGGGAGCGTCCACCAATAGATTCTTGTCACCAGTCATGTGATTTGTACATCCACTATCGAGGACCCACTCAGTGGCTTTGGGTTGATCATCCTGCAGATGAATTAGTGCAGCTTACGAACTCATATACTTCATCAGTGAAGAATATAACATCAAATTCATCAGATCAATTTCTTCAAGCAATGGAACAGATAAAACAGAATGAGGACGTGAGAAATGAAAATTAATTTCTTCATGATTAGCTTGCGTCCTTTCAAGCATATTCCGGTCTCCAGTAAATTCTTCAGACGTTTATGTTCGTCTGGAGACCTGTCCCTGCATAAGAAATTAGTTCCTTTTCTTCACCACCCACATCTGAAGGGGTGTCAAAGAGTTCATCATTCTGCGAGCTCCATAACAGAAAGGTGACATAGAAGCACGTCCACTTCGTTTCACATAAGAGGAGTTAGGGTAAGCATGTGAATAAGGAGAGAAATTCTTCGAGGACTTATGAACATAATGGTTAGAAGAATAATGCTCATATTCATAGCCCTTAGATCTTCCCTGCGAAACAGAAGCGTTAGCATGATGATCTTCATATGAGGACTTTGATCCTTTTGAGGAATTTGATCCACGTGAGGAATTCGGTCCATATGAGGACTTGGATCCATATGAAGAATTTGGTCCATATGAAGAATTTGATCTGGGGTTCCTGTTCTTCACAGGTGGTGTCATGATGACGTTCACCTGAAGACTTTCAAGGCACCTTTTGGGAATCCAGATTTTCTTCATAGGAGAACCGTTCCTGCAGTTAGTGCCAACATATCTAGCAAATACTTCACCATTCTGATTTTTGAACAGTTTATAGTTTGAGTCAAATGCCTCATCAAAAGAATGAGGAGATTCACCTGTAAAGCCGGATAGAGTAGATGGATCTACTGGAGGTCCCTTTGCAGCAACCCATGAGGTTTTGGCGTACTACTCAGGCTTCCAGTATGTTCCATCAGCGTTGAGTTTCCTCTCAAAGGCAATACCCTCTTTCCTAGGGTTCCTGTTGAGGATCTGCTTTTTAAGCACATCACAAAGAGCCTGATGCCCTTTGAGGCTTTTGCACATGCCTATCATATACAATTAGTGGTACTAGCAATATCCTCACATGAGGAATTAGTGATAGCAGAGACATGTGAAGAATTAGACGATTCACGTTCAATGCACTTCAAACATGGAGGAATGAATTCTTCCTGAGCAGCGCTGATTTGTTGAGAAAGTAATTAATCACGCTCCTTCTGAAGATCTTCATAACTCTCCCTTAGATTTTTAAGATCTTGCTTTCTTTGAAGAAATTCATAAGAAAGCTTCTCATGATCAGATAAGAGAGTGTTATGATGACTTTGAAGATTGTCAAACTTGGACTGAAGTCTCTGAAGATTTTCAGTCAAAGTTTTAGTGCGATCCATTTCTTCACCCAACATATCATCACTTTTGTCTAGCATGTTTTGAACCTTTTCAAAAGCCTTTTGTTGTTTCACAGCAATCTTAGGAAGTTTAGAGTAGCTAGGCTTGAGGTTTTCATTAGATTCATCCTCACTTGATTTAGTGGAGGGATATTTGAGTACCTTGGCACCTTTGCCATGAAGCAATAGGTGGGAGCATAGTCATCATCGCCTTCGTCAGCCTTGTTGGTGAAGCCATTTTCTTCAGAGTTGAAGATGGACTTGCTGACGAACGCAGTAGCGAGGTCTAGGCTCGCCACACCAGATTCTGACTCCTCAGATGCCTCCTTTTCCTCATGTTCCTCAGATTCAGCTTCAGAGTCCATTTCCTTGCCAGTGAATGCCCGAGCCTTCTTGGAGCTGCTCTTCTAGTGAGATGAAGACTTTGAGGATTTTGATGATGAAGACTTTGAAGATTTCTTCTTCTTCTTCGAGTCATCAGAACTGTAATCCTTGTATTTCTTCTACTTTGATTCCTTTTCCCACTGAGGACAGTCTTGAATGTAGTGACCAGGTTTCTTGCATTTGTGGCATAGCCTCTTCTTGTTGTCACGGGATGAGGAATCATCACTTCTTGAGGATTTTCCAAAATGACCACGCCTTGAGAACTTCTGGAATTTCCTCACGAGCATTGCTAGCTCCTGGTTCAGTTCTTCAGGATCACCAAGGCTGCTACCAGAATCTTCACCTTCAGATTCAGACACTGCCTTGGCCTTCAGGGTGCGTGATCTGCCATAGCTCGGACCATAGAGATCTCTCTTCTCAGCAAGCTTGAACTCATGTGTGTTTAGCCTTTCGAGGATATCAGCGGGATCAAGTGACTTGTAGTCTCCACGTTCTTGTATCATCAGTGCTAGAGTGTTAAATGAGGAATCAAGCGATCTCAACAATTTCTTCACCACCACATGGTCGGTGATGTCAGTGGCACCAAGTGCTTGAAGCTCATTTGAGATGTTAGTGAGGCGATCGAAGGTTTGCTGAACATATTCATTGTCGAGTATTTTGAAGCGGTTGAAGAGATTGCGAAGAACATCAACTCAAGAGTCACGCTGTGTCGAGACTCCTTCATTTACTTTGGACAGCCAATCCCAGATAAGCTTAGCAGTTTCCAAAGCACTCACCCTGCCATACTGCCCTTTACTCAGACGGCCACATATGATGTTCTTCGCCTGAGAATCGAGGTGCTTGAATCTCTTCACATCAGCACCACTCACAGAAGGTGTGATAGAGGGAACACCATTTTCCACAACATACCACAGATCGTTATCAATTGCCTCAAGATGCATTCGCATCTTATTCTTCCACTTGGGGTAGTCCGTCCCATCGAAGGTAGGACACCCAGCAGAGACCTTGATCATACCTGCGGTCGACATAACTAAAACTCCAGGCGGTTAAACCAAAATCACACAGAACAAGGGAGTACCTTGCTCTTATACCAATTGAAAGTGCATTATATCGACTAGAGGGGGGTGAATAGGCAATTTTTATGAATTCTTCACTGAGTAATTTAAGGGTGAGGAAATTCCTAAGCAAAGAACTACTTGCACCGGAATAAGTACTCAGATGCAAACATAACAGAACATAAGCATGGTCATCATTAAGAAATGAAAACAAGCACAAAGTACAGAAAGCGTAAACAGAGGATAAACAGGAAGAAGACAAACAGACTGAAGAAATTGAACTAAGGAAATTGAGAAAGTCTTCAGTCAAAGTCTTCAAGCAGATATGAACTAGCACACAACACAATAATGAGGAAATGGAAGGGTTGAGGAAATAGAACCAGTAGGCTTGGTGAAGACAGTGATTTGGTAGACCAGTTCCAACTGCTGCGACAGTTGTACGTCTGGTTTGAGCAGCTAGGTATTTAAACCTGAGGACACACAGTCCTCACCGTATTCTCCTTGAGCTAAGGTCACACAGACCTCACCCAATCACTCATGGTAAGTCTTCAGGTGACTTCCAAACCTTCACAAACTCGGTCGCTCGGCGATCCACAATTTCCTCTTGGATGCTCAGACCATGACGCCTAACCGTCTGGAAGATGCATAGTCTTCAAAGGTAACAAGCGTCGGATCCACGTAGGATGAATCTCTTTAGTGATGCTCAATCACTTTTGGATTGTAGGTGTTTGGGTTTGGGTTTTCCTCACTCAAAGTCCTCGGAGGATGGGATGCTCTCAAATGACAAGTATCAGTTTCTCTCGGAGCATCCAACCAGCTAGTGGTTGTAGGGGGCGGCTATTTATAGCCTAGGGAGCAGCCCGACATGATAAGACATAAATGCCCTTCAATGATATGACTGTTAGGTGGGTAGATATTTTGGGACAGCCCGCGCGTAGCACAACAACAGTCAGATATTTGATCTATCAAATTCCTCAGGGCTATCATGTTCCTCACTTGTAGGCAATCCGCACTGGCGAATTCCTAACTCCTTAGTCAGAAAAAATTCCTTAGAGACCAGAAGAACTTCGTCTCTGTCACTGAAGAAATTGACTGAGCTGCATGAGATTTCCAATGGCTTCACTCGAAGGGATTGATAGGTGTAGGATTTTGAGAAGAGCATCACTTGGAAATTTTTCCTTAATTTTTCCTCGACCCCCTTTAACAGTACGGTGTTTCCTATGACTCGAGAAAGAGAAAATGAAAATATGAAAACAAAAGTCTTCATGCTTCATGTTCCTCGTATGAATACCAAGTCTTCATGGTCACACCAATTTCTTCACTTTCAAAGTCTTCAGAAATTCTTCAGAAATCCAAAGTCTTCGGTCGAAGACATTCATTTTCAGGGGTCAACTTTCTCTGTAAATATCAAACTCCTCATAGACTTATAGACCTGTGTATACTCACAAACACATTAGTTCCTTAATCTATAAGTCTTCAATACACCAAAATCACTAAGGGGCACTAGATGCACTTACAAGGCGGCCCAGGCATCCCACGCCAAGCTTGTCTCCGAGGAGAAGGCCCGGCTGGAGGCCAGGGAGAAGTCCCTCACCGCGGCTAAGGAGGCGGCTGCCGCATGGCGCGATGCCTTCGTCTCCCTCGAGTCGATGTCCCGCGCGACATTGCAGACCCTTTATGGAGAAGGGTACGAGAAGCCGCTGGCGACTCCGGAGGAGGGCCCCGCCAAGCTGCTCCCAAGCTTGCGACGTTGCTCAAGGGCATCGTCGTCGGAGTGGGCCCCATGGTGGAGGGAGAGGCTCTCGCGCTTTTTACCTCGGCCGCGACGCACATCTTCAACCACCTGCACCTTCGGGACCCCAGCTTTGACCTTGGCGTGTTGCTCGAACCTGTGGCCCTGAGCTCCACGATGCTGCCGCCGAGGCCGTGGGGAAGCAGGTGGAGGCCCTGCTGCGGAAGTTCCTCTGCGTCGACCCCGGGACCGTAAGCTGGTGGCAAGGATGGCGGTGACGTTGTTGATGACGGGCCTCCCCAGGGGCGCGATGGCGGCGTCCAAGGCTGAAGAAGAGGTTCAAAGGCAGCGCTTCCCCCGGCTTTAACCTTGCAACATTTACCGTGCCTCGTGGAGGCATGAGATCTTCTACTTTGAGTTTCAAGAGACAATATGTTTTGTAATAATTTGCTATGATTTCACGATTTCCTTTCCATTTGCTTTAGTGTTCTGTGTCGACAGGGCCCGACCCCGCGCATACCTCAGCCGCAGTTGGGGCGTGCGGGTCACCAGACGAGACCAAGGGGTGAGCGGCTACATGACCAGTGAGGCCCTTGAGTCGCGATGCTCAGGGGCCCCCCTTGACGTACGAACAACCCTCAGGAAGGAGACGTTAGTGTCGTTTTTAGCGTTTTGCATTGGCAGGGCCCGGCCCTGCGCATACCTCAGCCGCCGTTGGGGCGTCTGGATCACCGTGATGAGACAAAGGGGTGAGGGGCTACGTGACCAGTGAGACCCCTGAGTCACGATGCTTAGGGGCCCCCCTTGATGAATGAATAGTTCTCTACACCTTTCCTCACCGGGCTTTCGCTCGGGAGGGACGCGCGAAGACCAGACCCAAGGGACCTGGTTAGATGGTGTATGCTAGGTGTGACCTGAGCATAGTCCCCTTGCCCAGCCCCCTCGCGCGACTCTCCTGAGGGGAAAGTGGTGCGGTGAGGCTGAGCAGCGAGCCTGGTGGCTCTCCTAAGGTTACTGCAGCCGCTAGGTTGCCCTAAGTTGTTTATTCACCAGCGCAGAGCATGGTGCTTCCACTCTTGCATGGTATAGCCGCTCCTCGACCGTGTGTTCACCAGCGCGGAGCATGGGGCTTCCACTAGTACGTGGGTGGGAGTTCCCTCTCAGGGGAGACTCCGGGGCGTGCATAGCCCCGTCTTGGCACGTGGCTTCCACGACAATACTAGAGGAGGTGTGTATGGGCACTAGTGAGCCAGCGCGGGACTCACGAGGGCCTACCTCAAGGTGGGTTGCACCTGAATTTGATTCGGAACACTTGCATGGGTCTTGCGAGATGGTCAGGTAGCCTGCCGTGCAAGCCACATGAGAAGGCCAAACACCAACGACCCCACGAGTTGATGTGAACGGGGCCGGCCCACCAGACAGAGCTTAGCCGTTGGGTTTGTCGATGCTGCAGGGACGGATCCTGAGCACAAACGCCATGCCTAGTCTTCTCATGCGAAAATCCTGAAGAAAAACAACCGGCGCACGGCTCCCGCGACAGCAAGGCACCGGGTCGTGCACCCTAACTTACCCGCTCTTGATTAGCTCATGCGAGAACAAGGCACCAAGGACCATGGGAGGTGACATGCACGGGAGCTGGCCCGCAAGACAGAGCTCAGTCACTTGGGTTCAGCGACGCTGCAGGGACAGACCCATGCACAGATGCCGTGTCAGTCCTTAATCATGAGGCGGTCGCGGGCGGGGTTTGCAAGGGCGTATGACGTTCATGGTGAAGAAGCACCGGACAGGCAGGTGATGAAATAAAGCAACTCATGAAAGGGTAAGGCGAGTTCTGATATATGCAGAAAACGATACATGCCGCAGGGACGGACCCATATGGCTTGGGGATGATGCAGCCCGAGGGGCGCCCCCAACTGAACAAACCAAAACGTGTCACCTGGCATCGTTGCAGAAGAAGTGTTGGAGTAGCTGAAGATGCATGCCGCAGAAGTTGTTCCTAGTGAGCCATCCAGCTCGTGAGCCTCGCGAGGCTCCAGAGGCCCGGGAGGTTCGCGAGGGTTCGTCAACTCCTCCATCTGGACCGCCTTGTGCCTGGCCTCGTGAGCCTCCAGGACGGCCCGCATGTGCCGCTGTGCGCACGCTCGGCAGACCGAAAGGCATGCGGATGTAGCTGTGAGGGGGGCTGAAATCATGGCACTCGGGCCCTAGTAACAAGCATTAAGCATAGCAAAGTCATGGCAACATCAATCTCATAACATAGTGGATACTAGGGATCAAACCCTAACAAAACTAACTCGATTACATGATAAATCACATCCAACCCATCACCGTCCAGCAAGCCTACGATGGAATTACTCACGCACGGCAGTGAGCATCATGAAATTGATGATGGAGGATGGTTGATGATGACGACGGCGACAGATTCCCCTCTCCGAAGCCCCAAACAGACTCCAGATCAGCCCTCCCGAGAGAGATTAGGGCTTGGCGGCAGCTCCGTATCGTAAAACATGATGAATCCTTCTCTCTGATTTTTTTCAGCCCAAACATGAATATATAGAGGTGGAGTTGAGGTCGGTGGAGCCTCAGGGGGCCCACGAGGCAGGGGGGCACGCCCCAGGGGGGTGGGGGCGCCCCCACCGTCGTGGATAGGGTGTGGGCCCCATGGTGTTGATTCTTTCACCAGTATTTTTTATATATTCCAAAAATATTCTCCGAGAAGTTTCAGGTCATTCCGAGAACTTTTATTTCTGCACAAAAATAACACCATGGCAATTCTGCTGAAAATAGCGTTAGGCCGGGTTAGTTCCATTCAAATCATGCAAGTTAGAGTCCAAAACAAGGGCAAAAGTGTTTGGAAAAGTAGATACGATAGAGACGTATCAACTCCCCCAAGCTTAAACCTTTGCTTGTCCTCAAGCAATTCAGTTGACAAACTGAAAGTGATAAAGAAAAAACTTTTACAAACTCTGTTTGCTCTTGTTGTTGTAAATATGTAAAGCCAACATTCAAGTTTTCAGCAAAGATTATGAACCAACCATATTCACAATAACATTTAGGTCTCATGTTTACTCATATCAGTGGCATAATCAACTAGCGAGCAATAATAATAAATCTCGGATGACAACACTTTCTCAAAACAATCATAATATGATATAACAAGATGGTATCTCGCTAGCCCTTTCTAAGACCGCAAAACATAAATGCAGAGCACCTCTGAAGATCAAGGACTGACTAAACATTGTAATTCATGGTAAAAGAGATCCAGTCATAGTGATGCTCAATGTAAAATAACAGTAATGCATGCAAATGACAGCAGTGCTCTCCATCTGGTGCTTTTTAATAAGAGGATGATGACTCAACATAAAAGTAAATAGATAGGCCCCTCGCAAAGGGAAGCAGGGATTTGCAGAGGTGCCAAAGCTCGAGTTTTGAAATAGAGATAAATAATATTTTGAGCGGCATACTTTCATTGTCAACATAACAACCGAGAGATCTCTATATCTTCCATGCTACACACATTATAGATGGTTGCCAAACAGAATGGTAAAGTTTATACTCCCCCACCACCAACAAGCATCAATCCATGGCTTGCCCGAAACAACGGGTGCCTCCAACTAACAACAGTCCTAGGAGAGTTCTGTTTGCAATTATTTTGATTTAAGCATGGGACTGGGCATCCCGGTACCAGCCATTTTCTCGTGAATGAGGAGCGGAGTCCACTCCTCGTGAGAATAACCCACCTATCATGGAAGATACATACATTCCTAGTTGGTACATGAGCTATTCGAGTATAGAAAACAAAATTTCATTTGAAGGTTTAGAGTTTGGCACATACAAATTTACTTGGAACGGCAGGTAGATACCGCATATAGGAAGGTATGGTGGACTCATATGGAATAACTTTGGGGTTTATGGAAGTGGATGCACAAGCCACATTCCCGCTTAGTAGAAGTGAAGGCTAGAAAGAGACTGGGAAGCGACCAACTAGAGAGCGACAATAGTCATGAACATGCATTAAAATTAATCAACACTGAGTGCAAGCATGAGTAGGATATAATTCACCATGAACATAAATATCGTGGAGGCTATGTTGATTTTGTTTCAACTACATGCGTGAACATGTGCCAAGTCAAGCCACTCGAATCATTCAAAGGAGGATACCACCCTATCATACCACATCACAACCATTTTAATAGCATGTTGGCACGCAAGGTAAGCCATTATAAACTACTAGCTAATTAAGCATGGCATGAGCAACTATAATCTCTAATTGTCATTGCAAATATGTTTCATTCCTAATTGGCTGAATCAGGAACGATGAACTAATCATATTTACAAACACAAGATAGGTCGAGTTCTTACCAGCTTTTCTCATCTCAATCAGTCCATCACATATCGTCATTATTGCCTTTCACTTGCACGATCGAACGGTGTGGATAATAATAATAGTAGTGCGCGTGCAATTGGACTAAGTTGGAATCTGCAAGCATTCAATACAAAGGAGAAGACAAGGTAACATGGGCTCTTGGTTAAATCAACAATAATGCATATAAGAGCCACTTCAACATTTTCATCATGGTCTTCTCCTCTCGACCCCCAAAGAAAAGAAAGCAAATAAAACTATTTACACGGGAAAGCTCCCAACAAGCAAAAGAAGAACGAGAAATATTTTTTGGGTTTTCTTTTAATTACTACTACTACAGGCATGGAAAGTAAACTAGCTAAAAACTACAACTATTTTTTTGGGTTTTTCTTAAGGTTATTCAAACACACAAGAAGAAGCTTAGAAAAGAAAATAAACTAGCATGGATAGTACAATGAAAAAGTATGAGCACCGACAACTGGCATGAGTGTGTGAACATGAATGTAATGTCGGTGAGAAATACGTACTCCCCCAAGCTTAGGCTTTTGGTCTAATTTGGTCTATGGCCACGGGTGGCTTGGCAAATATCCAAAGTTGTAGCTGGAGTCGTACTGAGATGCAGCGGCTATTGCCTAATGAGCTGCAGCTTGGAGGCGAGCTGGCTCCGTCCTCCTCTCATACTCGTTCACCTCCTGCCTGGTTATAACATATCTCCCTTTTGCCTGAAAGTCAAAGAAAGCAGGAGCAGGGAGAGCAACATGGACAGTGCAACGTCTGTCAAAGATTAGTCGGTATTGGAGGAACTGTTCATTCCTCTCAACAAACTGATGACAAACCATAGCATTATAATCTAGATAAGCAGGGGGCAATTCCATATCATTGTCATTTATGGGTATCTCAATATAATTAGCTACACGAGTTGCATAAATTCCACCAAACAAGTCTCCACTTAAACTATTAAGATGCAACCTTCGTGCAACGATGGCCCCCAAGTTATATTGTTTATCACCTAATACCGCACTCTTGAGGACACAAAGATCTGGAACACACATGTGACAAGCCTCATCTTTACCATTAATGCATCTACCCATGAAGAGAGCAAAATAATGTATGGCAGGAAAATGAATGCTCCCTATGGTAGCTTGTGTGATTTCCCTAGATTCCACCATAGTGATACTAGCAAGAAAATCATTATATTCAGACTTACACGGTTCACTAACATTACCCCACTGTGGGAGTTTACAAGCAGCATTAAAATCTTCTAGGTCCATAGTATATGATTTATCATAAAGATCAAATAGAACCGTGTGAGAGTTGCGCAAGGATGTAAATTTAAACCTTCTCACAAAGGAATCAGTTAGGTAGCGGTATTGCGGGCACTTATCTGACACGAAGCCATCAAGATAAAAATTATGCACATACGCGTCAAATTCATCTTTGATACCTGCTCCGACCATAAACTCCTCTAGTGGTCATTCACAAGGCGGCACTTGAGCTTCCCTCGGTAGTTCATAGTCCAGCTCACGTATCGCGAGCCTAGGTTCCTGCTTCCTTGAGGAACCACCTTGGTACATTTTCCTAAACATATTTCTTCCTCTGAAAAATTTATGAAATTTTTAGTAACTCAGAATAAAAGTGAACCAAACTCAACAAAATTGATAGCAACTACTCCCACAAGTGCCTAGAGACTATATCATGCATTAAAACTACTTTAGACCAAATAAATTTGACATGCAGGCTCAAGAATAGGGTCACCTAAGCAGCAAATATTTGCAATAAATAAAGCACTAGAACAAAAACTAATTGGACCATTGGAGGTGTCACATACCGAAGAACAATCCCGCAAAACGATTTTGTGAATGGAGCTTTGAGCAAGGAGATCGAAAATCGCAGCAAGATGAGCTAGAACACGGGTTTGAGCTAGGGGACGATTTTTTCTGGAGGAAGGAGAAGTGTGTGGGTGCAGGAATAAGTGGAGGTGGGCCACGTGGGGCCCACGAGGCAGGGGCATGCCCCGTGCCCTCGTGGCCAAGTGGTGGCTCCCTTGGTGTGTTCTCAGTGCCAGATATTCTTAAATATTCTACAAAAAATCATATTTCATTTTCGGGACATTTGGAGAACTTTTATTTTCGGGGTATTTTTTTATTGCAAGGATAATTCAGAAAACAGACAGAAAATACCATTCTTGCTTCATTTAATCTAAATAACATAAAGTAAAAGGAGGGTACAGAGAGTTGTGCTTTCTAACTTCATCCATCTCATGTTCATCAAAAGGAATCCACTAACAAGGTTGATCAAGTCTTGTTAACAAACTCATTCTGAATGGCATGAAACCGGAGAATTTTCAAATAGCACTAGGTTACCTCAACGGGGATATGCACATCCCCAACAATAAGACTATCATATTTCTTCTTGAGAGTAGGAAGAGGAAATTCAAAACCTCCAATAGTAATCGTTGGATTTTTCCAATAGAATTGATACAGTGGACTCGAGGTTGTTTCCTCGGAAAGTGTACCGTATGCTTATTACCATTAACATGAAAAGTGTCATTGCCTTTGTTGCAATCAATAACAGCCCCTGCAGTATTCAAAAAGGGTCTACCCAGGATAATCGACATACTATCGTCCTCGGGAATATCAAGAATAACAAAGTCCGTTAAGATAGTAACGTTTGCAACCACAACTGGCACATCCTCACAAATGCCGACAGGTATAGCAGTTGATTTATCGGCCATTTTCAAAGATATTTCAGTAGGTGTCAAGTTATTCAAATCAAGTCTACGATATAAAGAGACAGGCATAACGCTAAGACCGGCTCCAAGATCACATAAAGCAGTTTTAACATAGTTTCTGTTAATGGAGCATGGTATAGTTGGTACTCCTCGATCTCCTAGTTTCTTTGGTATTCCACCTTTAATAGTATAATTAGCAAGCATGGTGGAAATTTCAGCTTCCGGTACCTTTCTTTTATTTGTAACAATTTCTTTCATATACTTAGCATAAGGATTCATTTTAAGCATATCAGTCAAACGCATACGCAAAAAGATAGGTCTAATCATTTCAGCAAAGCGCTCAAAATCCTCATCATCCTTTTTCTTGGATGGTTTGGGAGGAAAAGGCATGGGTTTCTGAACCCATTGTTCTCTTTTTTACCGTGCTTCCTAGCAACAAAGTCTCTCTTATCATAACGTTGATTCTTTGATTGTGGGTTATGAAGATCAACAGCAGGTTCAATCTCTACATCATTCTCATTGCTATGTTGAGCATCCACATGAACATGATCATTAACATTATAACTTGGTTCACGTTCATTACCAGATTGTGTTTCAGCATCAGAAATTGAAATATCAGTGGGGTTCTCAGGTGTATCAACAATAGGTTCACTAGAAGCATGCAAAGTCCTATCATTTTCCTTTTCTTCTTTTTAGAAGGACTAGGTGCATCAACATTAGTTCTCTGAGAATCTTGCTCAATTCTTTTAGGGTGGCCCTCAGGATACAAAGGTTCCTGAGTCATTTTACCCCCTCTAGTCATAACTCTAACAACATTATCATTTTTCTTATTATTTAATTCATTGAGCAAATCATTTTGAGCCTTAAGCACTTGTTCTACTTGAGTGGTAACCATAGAAGCATGTTTACTAATAAGTTTAAGTTCACCTTTAACTCTAGACGTATAATCACTCAAGTGTTCAATCATATAAGCATTACGTTTCAATTGTCTGCCAACATAAGCATTGAAGTTTTCTTGTTTAACAATAAAATCATCAAACTCATCCAAGCATTTGCCAGCAAACTTAGTAGATGTGATTTCACCTTTATCAAATATATAGAGAGAATTTACCTCTACTACCTGTGTCGGGTTATCAAGATGATGTATTTCTTCAATAGGTGGTAAATTCTTGCCATCTTCAACTTTAATACCCTTTTCTTTCATAGATTTCTTTGCCTCTTGCATATCTTCAGGACTGAGAAATAGAATACCCCTTTTCTTCGGAGTTGGCTTAGGAGTTGGTTCAGGAAGTGTCCAATCGTTTTCATTACTCAACATATTATTCAATAGCACTTCAGCTTGATCAACAGTTCTTTCCCTAAAAACACAACCGACAAAACTATCCAGGTGGTCTCTGGAAGCATCAATTAGTCCATTATAAAAGATATCAACTATTTCATTTTTCTTAAGAGGATGATCAGGCAAAGCATTAAGTAATCTGAGAAGCCTCCCCCAAGCTTGTGGAGACTCTCTTCTTCAATTTGCACAAAATTATATATTTCCCTTAAGGCAGCTTGTTTCTTATGAGCGGGGAAATATTTAGCAGAGAAGTAATAAATCATATCCTGGGGACTACGCACGCAACCAGGATCAAGAGAATTAAACCATGTTTTAGCATCACCCTTTAATGCGAACGGAAAGGACTTAAGGATATAGTAGTAATGAATGTTTTCTTCATGCATAAATAGGGTGGCTATATCATTTAATTTAGTAAGATGTGCTACAACAGTTTCAGATTCATAGCCATAAAAAGGATCAGATTCAACCAAAGTAATTATCTCAGGATCAATAGAGAAATCATAATCCTTATCGGAAATACAGATAGGTGAAGTAGCAAAAGCAGGGTCATATTTCGTTTGAGCATTCAAAGAATTTTCTTTCAGCTTAGCTAACATTTTCTTAAGATCATATCTATCTTTGCAAGCAAAAAAGTCTCTAGCAGTTTCTTCATCCATAACATAACCCTTAGGTACATCAGGCAATTCATATCTAGGGCGTGAATCTTCATCATCACTCTCATCAATATTATCAGTTTCAATAATTTCATTCTCTCTAACCCTAGCAAGTTGTTCATCAAGAAATTCACCTAATGGCACAATATTATCAAGCATAGAAGTAGTTTCATCATATGTATAATGCAAAGAAGAAGTGGCATCATCAATAACATGCGACCTATCAAAATCAATAGCAGGTGTAGGTGTCGCAAATTTACTCATAACAGAAGGTGAATCAAGTGCAGAGCTAGATGGCAGTTCCTTACCTCCCCTCGTAGTTGAGGGATAAATCTTGGTTTTTTCGTCTTTCAAGTTCCTAATAGTGATCAGCAAATATAAATCTCAAGTGACTCAAAGAATAAAGCTTGCCCCCCGGCAACGGCGCCAGCAAATAGTCTTGATAACCCACAAGTATAGTGGATCGCAACAGTTCTTGAGGGTAGAGTATTCAACCCAAATTTATTGATTCAACACAAGGGGAGCCAAAGAATATTCTCAAGTATTAGTAGTTGAGTTGTCAATTCAACCACACCTGGAAAACTTAATATCTACAAAAAAATATTTAGTTGCAAAGTAGTACGGAAGTAATGGTAACGGTGGCAAAGGTAACAGTAGCAGTTTTATAGTAATTGTAACAGTGGCAACGGTAAAGTAAGTAACCAAAGATCAATATGTGAAAAGCTTGTAGGCATTGGATCAGTCATGGATAATTTTGTCGGATGCGATTCCTCATGCAACAATTATAACATAGGGTGACACAGAACTAGCTCCAGTTCATCAATGTAATGTAGGTATGTATTCTGAATACAGTCATACGTGCTTATGGAAAAGAACTTGCATGACATCTTTTGTCCTACCCTCCCGTGGCAGCGGGGTCCTATTGGAAACTAAGGGATATTAAGGCCTCCTTTTAATAGAGTACCTGACCAAAGCATTAACACTTAGTGAATACATGAACTTCTCAAACTACGGTCATCACCGGGAGTGGTCGCGATTATTGTCACTTCGGGGTTACCGGATCATAACACATAGTAGGTGACTATTGACTTGCAAGATAGGATCAAGAACTCACATATATTCATCAAAACATAATAGGTTCGGATCTGAAATCATGGCACTCGGGCCCTAGTGACAAGCATTAAGCGTAGCAAAGTCATAGCAACATCAATCTCAGAAAATAGTGGATACTAGGGATCAAACCCTAACAAAACTAACTCGATTACATGATAAATCTCATCCAACCCATCATCGTCCAGCAAGCCTACCATGGAATTACTCATGCACGGCAGTGAGCATCATGAAATTGATGATGGAGGATGGTTGATGATGAAGACGGTGATGGATTCCCCTCTACGGAGCCCCGAACGGACTCCAGATCAGCCCTCCCGATAGAGATTAGGGCTTGGTGGCAGCTCCGTATCGTAAAACGCGATGAATCCTTCTCTCTGATTTTTTTCTCCCTAACGTGAATATATAGAGTTTGAGTTGAGGTCGGTGGAGCCTCAGGGGGCCCACGAGGCAGGGGGCGCGCCCCAGGGGGTGGGTGTTGGTGTCAAAACCGGCGGATCTCGGGTAGGGGATCCCGAACTGTGCGTCTAAGGCGGATGGTAACAGGAGGCGGGGGACACAATGTTTACCCAGGTTCGGGCCCTCTCGATGGAGGTAATACCCTACTTCCTGCTTGATTAATCTTGATGATATGAGTATTACAAGAGTTGATCTACCACGAGATCGTATAGGCTAAACCCTAGAAGCTAGCCTATGATTATGATTGTTGTTGTCCTACGGACTAAACCCTCCAGTTTATATTGACACCGGAGGGGGCTAGGGTTACACAGAGTCGGTTACAAGGGAGGAGATCTACATATCCGAATTGCCAAGCTTGCCTTCCACGCAAAGGAGAGTCCCGTTCGGACGCGGGACAAAGTCTTCAATCTTGTATCTTCATAGTCCAACAGTCCGGCCATAGTACATAGTCCGGCAGTCCGAGGACCCCCTAATCCAGGACTCCCTTAGTAGCCCCTGAACCAGGCTTCAATGACGATGAGTCCGGTGCACAGATTGTCTTCGGCATTGCAAGGCGGGTTCCTCCTCCGAATACTCCATAGAAGATTTTGAACACTAGGATCGTTTCCGGCTCTGCAAAACAAATTCCACATACCACCGTAGAGAGTATAACATTTCCACAAATCTAATCTGCTGACAACTTTTCATAGCGTGACGTTCTACCGTGGTCCGGTCATGACGAACCGTTTTTCCCAGCCTGCCACTTCACGTGTTGCGAGGCGGTTTTATTGGCACGTCTTGTCGAAGCAGAGATCGTGTTCCTCTCATCACGGGATTCTCATCAATACGGGTGTGGGTAACCCAATCGTGCCCGTTGGTATGACTCCTCAATTTTAGGCAAGTTCCAAACGGTCACGCGGAGGACGCTTGATATTCACCCTCTTTATAAAGGGGCCAAGGCCTGTCCTTTTCTTCTCGTGCTTGATCCTTCCCTTCCCCCAACTCTAATTCCAACACCCGAGGCTCCGGCTAAGTGCTTCGGACCTTCAATCATGTCCGGATCCAACCTTCAAGGCCGGTGGATAGCCTCCTCTGTCACAGAGGAGGACATCAAGAAGCTACGAGAAGCCAGGTATCTGACCGCTGAAATCTTGCACAGGCTGCCTGCTCCAGGGCAGGTCATCCCTACTCCCGAACCCAACGAGAGTGTTGTATTTGTTTCCCACTTCCTCCGAGGGCTAGGCTTTAGTCTTGATCACTTTGTTAGAGGGCTTTTGTTCTATTACGGGCTCGATTTCCATGATCTAGCTCCAGATTCCATCCTTCACATCTCGTCGTTTATCGTCGTGTGTGACGCCTTCCTCCGCATCACTCCACACTTCGGCTTATGGCTCAAGACCTTCAATGTGAAGCCGAAGATGATCGATGGGCGACCCGCAAAATGCGGAGGTGCCATAATAAGCAAAGGCACCGATGCTCCATGGCCAAAGGGTTCCTTCCCGAAGATGTCCAACTTATGGCAGCGGGAGTGGTTTTACATCACGGCTCCCCGAAATACTAAGTGGGCAGCTGCCCCTGCCTTCCGTTCGGGCCCGCCGGCACAACTGGCGTCATGGGTCAACAAGCGGCTGGACTAGGGGCCAGTTAATGATGTGCCGACATTGCAGAGTCGCATCCGAGATCTCCTCAAGAGAGATGTCGGCCTTGTCAAGGTAATGCAAGTCATGCTAGTTTGTCGGGTCCTGCCATGGCAACGTCGACCTCTCCGTATGTGGGAGTTCAACCCGGAAGGACCGCGAACTATTCAGCAATTCTTTGGCGTGACACTCGAAGAGATGTATGGATTGTTCTTCGGATCACGAATAAAGTGTCCAGACACCACCGAGGATGCGAGTCTAAACTGCAATCGTCCAGATACCCACGTAAGCAATTCTGCAGCCGGACACGCTGTCTTTTAATTTGTCACAACATCATTCTGAAAAATCACTCTTTGACCAGGACTGGATAAAAAGGCGAAGATGATCAGGTGTTCGGCCCCCCTTCCCGAGGGCTCACCGGATCCTGTACTAGCCAGGATGCTTGAGCTCGCACCTTAACAAGCGCCATCAGGGGAAGATAAAGGGAGGAATAAAGATGCCGAAAGTGGGCCTCACTCATTACTCATCCAAACCGGGGGAATTAGTGTCTCCGTGAAGGAGGATAACCGGGGGGAAGAATCTGAAATTCCCTCTCCCCAAGGAAGGAAAAGGACCGCCTCTGAAGACTTGGAAACAAGAGTTTCCAAACGAGGGAAGAAACCTTCCCCAGAGGGCCCTGCCCCGGAGGGCATCCTTACCGCACAGTGCCCGCAAGGGGATCAGCCCGCCACCGAGCTGTAAGTGAACAAGAGTACTTTTGGTTAATATATCCTGCTTCATCTCCGAGGACAATAACCGAGACGAATGTCTTGCAGTTCGGATCATAGCCCTTCTCGACAGAGTTCGTCTTCAGGGGATCTTCTTCCGGAGATGATGGAGAGCGAAACGCCTCCCCCTGTCTCCCCGCCTCATGAGGCGGACGACCCTGAGGTGTCATCACGGGGGATTTCTCCTGATCCGCCAAGGCCGGAAGGTAACCCTTCGGCCACCCGAAGTCCAGAGGGTTCGGCTCCTAAGGAGAGCAACAGAAAGAGTCCGGGACTGTCCGGTGCACAACTGGACGTACTGATGGGTCTTCTGGAGCAAGCGGCTATCTCAGAGGCGCATCGTACTTCAATGGGTACGGTGGTTGAGAGGATTTCATCCACCAAAAGTGGGTTGCATGAAGCTTTTATGAGCCTGCTAAAAGGCTTTGAGGTATGCAAAGTAATATATATTTTGACGGTACCGCACACGCTAGGTGTGCCCTATACAGATAGTAGCCCATGAGACTCTGGTTGCTGTCCTGAAGGCGGCAAATAGAGGATCATAGTCCCAGGTAATGATCATGTTGCTTTCATGTGCAGGCGGCTGAGGGTCCGGTGGCTAGCCGGACTGGTGAGTTTGCCGAACTGAAGCGGCAACTTGATGCGGCAGATGCCGACATCGTGCTTGTAAACAAGCGGCTTGACGAGGCACAGGGTATGTATTCTCCGGTGGTTAACAGATATTTAAGAGGAGCATGATGCAAGTATCTATAATATGCTGTGACTGCAAATGGAGCTGCCTTCGTGGAGACCCTTCGGGCAGAGCTTGCCCGAGCCAAGGAACAAGCCAGGAGAAGTGATGCGGCCGCCCTAAAGGCGGTCGAAGAATTAAGAGCCGAACAGGCTGCTCATCGCCAGAGCAAAGATAAAATAGCCAAGATGGCTGTTGAGCTGAAGGATGCTGCCGACCAGTATGAGCTTCTTGAAAAGGAAAACCAAGCGGAAGCGGCGGACCTGAAGAAAGCAATGGTAGCAGCCAAGGAGACCTGCTCTAAAATCAGAGCGGCGAAGGAGGAGCTTCATCAAGCCGGAGATATCACGGCTGGGAAGCCCTTTTTGTTGTGGACGAAGTTCGGAGATCCGAAGTATGCCCCTCTGGATCAATTATGGAGTGCTGCAGACGTGTACTTGGACTTGGCAGCGAGTGCTGCTGATGCGACTGAGTTTTTCAAAGATCAAAAAGATCATGAAGTGGAAAAGTTGTTCTGGTCGCAGTTCAGTGCTTCAACGCATCCGCTGCTGTTAAATGAGCAAATGGCCGAGTGGGCTGAGCTCCATAGGTTGTCCGGGCTTGCCATGAGGTCTGTCGTGGATCATCTTTGGCCGGAAGGACCAAGGCCAAATAGTTATTTTGGTTTAGTGCAACGATTCCTTGGTGCTGTGCCGCATATCGACGCTGCAAAGAGGTCGGTGTGCATAGAGGGTGCGCGGATGGCTCTTGCCCATGTTAAGACATAATGGGCAGAGATGGAGGCCACCGCTATTGCAACCCAGAGTTCGGCCGTAGGCCAGGTATCGACCGAGCACTATTTTGAAGAAGTCCTAGAAGGCGCTCGTTTAATAGAGGCTCAGTGCTCGAAGAGTATCATGTTCTAGTGACATGTATCCCAATTGTAAAAACAATGCTATTATGATTATAAAGGCTGTGTTTACACTTGTGCCTGTAAGTATTATGATGCCTCCTGTGTGGCCGTTTATGTATGTATATACCCTGAAAGTTTGCAGTCGTCGGCTTCAGCCCCCACGCATATAATGCGGGGGTGTTTGGAAAAGCGCGTATTCACACTTGATCCAACGTCTTGGTCCATGAAGGAGGTGATAGCGCGGCGAACAAGGCAATCGGACTATATTGCTTTAACACTTTCACTTAGCCATAGGAGTTTGACGGTGGGGCTACTATATAGCCCATGGTACTTCCACGTCTATCCGAATACGGTGCGCGTACATACATGACCGGGAAACCGTTCCTTCGTTAATGCGGAGGAATCAGGAAGATTCCGATGAGTCATCGAGTGGTTGACCAGTTTCGCGCTTTATCATGATAGTCAGTTTTCGGCTTTCTCTGCTGAGGTGCTCATCCAGATGAACCAGGGCACAATCACAGCAGTTCTCCCGATGCCACCTTAGCCGATAGAGCGGAACGTAAGGTAGCAAAACACGGGAGCCGGGCAAACCCAACTATTGACCAAAGACATGATTCGGAGCTGGTGCATATAAGGCCAAACTCGTGACGTCGAACACTCCCTAAGGTATTCAGACTTTACAACATATGTTGGGCTGGGTAACACCCTCGATAAACCGTAAATTTCCAAGTACGTGGATTAGTCTGACATGGCGAAATGCCAATAATGCCAGCATCCCTCTCGGTTGTGTTGAATATCCGGAGGGTGTACAGCAACAAGAGACAGTAAGAAAGGTTTACACAGGGTCTTAATCTAAAAAGAAACCTTTGAGCGGGGCCGTGCTGCACGTATGCGCCTGTGTCTCCGTTGTGCCGTATCCTGGAAGGGTGTGGCACGATGATCATCTGCAAAAGAAAAAAAACCGAGGTGAAAGTCTTCGTGCGAAAAATTGATTATTCTTAATGAACTATTAAAATTCAATCAAAATAAGGTCAAGCCGAACTGTAGTCCTTTTTATATGCAGGAAGCCCCTAGCACCACCTAGGGGGGTAAATCCATCGACCCCATCTCAGGTTTATCTGGGCTGTTACAGCTAGTGGTGCGCCGGACTCGTCTAGCCGTGTCCGCGGTCTTGACGACCGATCGTTTATTCTGGTTGGAGAGGCCAGTCAGTGTTCGGCTGCTAAAGCCACCACACATTCTTCCGTACGCAAGGAACGCTCTATGTTTCCGCTAACTATGATGGTGCCACGTGGACCGGGCATCTTAAGCTTAAGATAAGCGTAATGCGGTACTGCGTTAAAACGAGCGAAGGCCGTTCTTCCGAGTAATGCTTGATAGCCGCTTCGGAATGGAGCGATGTCGAAGGTTAACCTTTCACTTCGGAAATTGTCGGGAGAACTAAATAACCTCTAGTACTAGAGAGCCCGTGCAGCGGGCCTCTGGGCCTGGTATTACTCCTTTAAAGGTAGTATTGCTTTGGTTAATTCTTGTTGGGTCTATCCCCATTTTGCAGACTGTGTCCTGATATATCATATTCTGACTACTGCCGCCGTCCATAAGGACTCGGGTGAGATAGTATTCGTTAATTATTGGGTCTAGCACCAAGGCAGCAGATCCTCCGTGTCGGATACTAGTCGGGTGATCCCTGTGATCGAAAGTGATCGGGTAGGCCGACCAAGGGTTGAACTTGGGGGTGACGGGCTCTACGACGCGTGCGTCTCGGAGTGCACGTTTGCTCCTCCTCGTTACGTGAATCATGTTCACTGTTTTGACCTCTGGTGGGAATTTTTTCTGTCCCCTAGTGTTTTGCCGGCGAGGCTCATCCTCGTCTTCACTTGGTCTCTCCCTCCCCTTGAGCTCGGCATTTAGCTTGCCGACTTGCTTGAAGACCCATGAATCTGACATAATCTGTCTAGAATCTTGTTTAGGCTGGACGGTCCATCTCGGCTGCCTTTAAATGGCTTTTTCCGTTGACCGGGTTGAGGGCCCCTAAATCTGGCGTTTACCGCCGTGTTGTCTGGGCTGTCTTCATTGCTTCGACGCTTGCTTCTATGGCGTCGTGGTTTCCCATTACCATCCCTGACTTCAGATGTGCCTGGGTCGCTGGTGCCGCTACGGGCCAGCCAACTATCTTCGCCTGTGCAAAAGCGGGTCATAAGGCTTGTTAAGGCTGCCATTGTCCTCGGTTTTTCCTGGCCGAGGTGTCTGGCGAGCCATTCGTCCCGGACACTGTGTTTGAAAGCCACTAAGGCTTCGGCGTTCGGGCAGTCGACAATTTGATTCTTCTTAGTGAGGAATCCGTTCCAAAGCTTTCGGGCTGACTCTCCGGGCTTGTTGAGGATATAGACCTTAGAGTCACCCGCCAGGAGGGGCCGGGTTACTCGTGTGGTCATTGCCAGAAGCCCAGAGCCAAGCTTGAAGACGATGGGCCAGAGATGGGCTAAGACCCGGATATGGCTCAAGACCCGTAGTTACAATCATTATTATGGTAGAACTTGTAGTGTAAGGCAAGTATAGTTGAGAGTCCGAGCCAGACACTCTTATGAGCCGGCCGGGACTCTAAGAGCTGCTGGGCGTCAGCCTCCCTATATAAAGGAATGACCCGGAAGCGGTTTAGGGGCGACAACAATCTCATCGAGAGCCGGGCATAGCAGTTTAGCTCCCTGGTGATCGTAACCCTAATCAATACCACCTCCAACTGGACGTAGGCTTTTACCTTCACCGTAAGGGGCTGAACCAGTATAAACCCTCGTGTTCCTTGTCCCGCATTAACCCCTTCAAGCTTCCTAGTTGTGATGGCTCCACGACTAAGTCCTAGCTCGAGGACATCTGCCGTGACAATTCCACGACAGTTGGCGCCCACCGTGGGGCCAGCGCACGGTGGATTTGAGTTCTTGAAGGGCAGCTTCGAAGGGCTCAAGGGATACGCTGTGGGCCGGATGACCAAGAGTCGTCGCGGCAAGCTCTACATCGACAATGCAAACTGGGGCCCCGACGCCGGCTCAATTGAGTACGAGTACCGGGTCGCCTTCGGCGGAATTCATGTTTTCATTGGCAAGATTGGTGAGCCGGGCCCTGATCCAGATCTCTGCGCCGATCTCATGGAAACGGCTCAGCGCGCACAACCTGCTCGGGCCCGACCTGCCTTAAGGCGCGCTTTTGTGGGATGCATCCATGGAGGACTCTCCGATCGATCTAGATCTGGTGATGAGACGGCCGCCGGCTCTGACGGCGAGTCGGCCACCGATGAGTCAAACTCGTTGTACCAACTTCAAGATGGCAGGCTCATGGGTTGTTCCGATGGTGACAGTATTCCGGACCTTTTTGAGCCGCCAAGTCAGGTTGGAGTTTTTATGGCTGGTGCGCAGCCTGTTCAGAACCCCGCTGTTGGAGTGGGAAACCCGGTGCCTTCTCCGGCTCAGGTGCTAATGGATCTCATGGACAAGATGACGGCCCTGTTAACCGCCACGGTTGACCTGGCAGATCAAGCTCAGCACGATGCCGAGGTGGCACAGTTAAAATTGGACCTAATAAAGGCTAAGGAGGATCTTGCAGCGGAAGGGATCAGGCTGGCTGCGGAGCGGGCGGCTGTCGATGCCCAGACTCAGCTGATTCAGGCGCAGTCCTTCCAACTCACGATGGATCAGAACGCGGCCAATGAGGTCATGAGAAGGAGGCATCGAAAGGCCTAGTCTCGAGTCCCTCCGGTTTACGATCCACGCAACCTCTTCAACACGCCAGGTGCAGGGTCTAGTAACCCGCCAGGGGTCATAGCGCCCGGGTCTGGACCCCTTATTTAGCCACGAGTGATGGGGCCTCCCCAGGTGCCCCCTGCCCCGCCTCAATATGTGCCAATACCCCCGGGTCATTATAATAACCCGCTGGAGAACATGGTCGCTGCAGCAGCACGGCTGGCGGCTCTCCCAGTTGACGGCGACTCTCCGACGGCTATTGAAACCCGCCGGGTCAGGAAACTCCTCCAGACAGCACTGGCGCAGCAAGAGGCGTACTCCTATAGCCGGGACAGGATCCACTCGACCCCTCGTCCGGGTCAGAGCCCGAGTTACAGCAGGCACATGGTCTCAGCGACCGGCTCAAGTAACGTCCGACGCCACGACCCGCCCCCTGGCCACGGCCCGGCTTATAACGGAGCCTTTCACGTGGCAGACTAGGACAAAGCACGGCAAGAGGCGGAGCAAGTGCCTCAACTGACGGCTTATCAGACCCCCCTGGCTTACCCGACGACCTCCGTCGACGTGGGTATTCCTACCAGGACCGGGGGCGTCCCTTGTTTAGTGCCAGCTATCCGTAATGAACGTCTACCTAAGGACTTCAAGGGCCCTAGGAAGGTGCCTAACTACACAGCTGACTTACAACCCGCAGCCTGGATTGAGAGCTATGAGATGGCTATGGAGTTGCTGGAGGTCAGTGAGGCAGCCATGGCCAAGTATTTCACCATGATGTTAGATGGAACTGCCCGCACTTGGTTGAAAGGGCTACCACTGAATTCCATTGGGTCTTGGGCTGAGCTGAAGGCCCGGTTCATCCAAAACTTCAAACATACCTGTAGGCAGTCTATGTCAATTGTGGATTTGACTAACTGTAAGCAGTAGGAGGGTGAATCCACGACCCATTGGGTTCGCCGGGTTAAGGAGATCATACATTCATCAGATAAGATGGATGCCGGCTCTGCAGTCTTAATGTTGGAATAGAATTGTCGCTTTGTGCCCCTGAAGATGAAACTCGGGCGGCTTAAGCGCGACTGCACTGATATGGGTACACTAATGGCAGCTCTTGTCAAGTACGCCGATTCCGATGGTACCAAGGATCCTCCTTCAGATGATGAAATGACAGGGAAGGGAAAGAAGAACGACAATGGCAAGGGTCCTCAGTTTAACCCGGGGAACCAAGGAGGAGGCAAGCGCAAGGCCGATGGCAGCCTAGAGTTTGTAGCCAATGCCAACTCCCAAGGTAATAACCAGCGACGCAAGGGGAGGCCCCCTCCCCGAGGCGGCGGGTCAGGTCCGACGCTGGAGCAGCTGTTGAATGAACCTTGTCCAAGGCACGGCTCTAGAGAGAAGCCAGCGACTCATCTATGGAAGGATTGTGCAATCATGAAGGCCTTTAAGAATTACAATGGCCTGGGCGGCGGTTCAGGCGCTGGCGTCTTTCATGGCCTGGGCGGCGGCTCAAATTCCGGTCCTCAGAACAGTCAAGGGGGCTTTAATCAACAGCCTGGCCAGGGTCATCAACAGCAGCAGGGGGGTTATCAGACCAATCCAAAGCAGCTTAGCGGTGGACAGTATCATGTGTTTACCACTAGTCTGTGCAAGCGAGATCAGAAGCTTCACAAGAGGGCTGTGAATGCTGTTGAGCCGGCGGTCCCACGCTACTTGCGGTGGTCTGAGCAGCCTATAGTGTGGAGTAGGGAGGATCACCCTCCCCGGGTGGATAACCCGGGCCACTTGGCCTTAGTGGTGGCTCCTCACGTGGGAGGATATAAGTTTACAAAGGTGCTCATGGATGGAGGCAGCAGCATCAACATCCTCTATTATGAGACTTTTCGCCATATGGGGTTGGTTGATAAGAACCTCAGCCAGTCAAACACTATCTTCCATGGCGTGGTACCTGGTAAGTCGGCTTATCCAGTCGGCAAGATCGAATTGGAAGTGGCTTTTGGTGATGAGAACAACTACAGGGTGGAGAAATTGACCTTTGAGGTGGTCAAGATAAGAAGTCCATACCATGCCATATTTGGACGGCCGGCTTACGCCAAGTTCATGGCACGGCCGTGTTATGTGTACTTACAGCTCAAGATGCCGGGTCACAGTGGGACCATTACGGTTCATGGCAGCCGGAAAGTGGCTCTGGAGTGTTAGGAAGGTGATGCGGCTTATGCAGAATCTGTCTGTGCTACAGAGGAATTGAAGTTTTACAAGGACAATGTTGACCCAACAGATATGACCTCTCTGAAAAAGCCAACTACGGAGGCTGAGCCGGCGATGAAATTTAATTCGGCTGATGAAACTAAGCTTGTTGATTTTGTTCCAGGAGATTCATCTCAGCAGTTTAGCATCAGTGCCAATCTGGATCCAAAATAGGAAAGCGCGCTCATCGAGTTCATCCGTGAGAATAGGGACATCTTCGCATGGAAACCTTCTGACATGCCAGGTGTACCTAGAGAACTCGCTGAGCATACTCTCAATGTTGATCCGAAATTTAAGCCGGTCAGACAGTTCCTTCGGCGGTTTAACGAAGAGAGGCGGAAAGCCATTGGTGAAGAAGTGGCCCGGCTCTTGGCGGCCGGGTTTATCGTTGAAGTCTTTCACCCAGAGTGGTTAGCTAACCCGGTGCTCGTACTCAAGAAGAATGGCACCTGGCGGATGTGTGTGGACTATACGGACTTGAACAAGGCATGTCCGGCTGATCCTTTTGCCCTCCCCCGCATTGATCAAATCATTGATGCTACGGCAGGTTGTGCACGCTTAAGTTTCTTGGATGCTTATTCTGGTTATCATCAGATTAAGATGGCAGTTAAGGACCAGGAGAAGACGACGTTCATCACTCCCTTTGGAGCCTTCTGCTATGTGTCTATGCCCTTTGGACTCAAGTGTGCATAGGCGACTTACCAGCGTTGTGTACAGAACTGTCTTCATAAACAGATCGGGCGCAATGTTCACGCTTACGTGGATGATATTGTGGTTAAGTCCATCAAAGAGGAAACCCTGATAGATGATTTAAGGGAAACCTTTGATAATCTCCGGGTCTATAAGATGATGCTTAACCCGGCCAAGTGTGTCTTTGGTGTTCCTGCAGGCAAGCTCTTGGGCTTCTTCGTTTCCGACAGAAGCATTGAGGCTAACCCGGAGAAGATCAAGGCCATCACCTCCCTGGCTAAGCCGGCATGTATAAATGATGTTCAGCGTCTGGCGGGTCGCAACGCTGCTTTAAGCCGATTCATAAGCCGTTTGGGTGAGAAGGCCATGCCCTTATATCAGTTGATGAAGAAAACTGATAACTTTGTCTGGAATGATGCAGCTAATACCGCCTTTGAGGATTTGAAGAAGCAGCTGGTAGAGCCCCTAGTCCTTGCTGCTCCGGTTGATAAGGAGCCCTTACTGCTGTATGTGGCGGCAAACGCACGAGCCGTCAGTGTGGCTATTGTGGTGGAGCGCAAAGAGGAGGGTAAGGAGCATCCGGTTCAGCGGCCGGTTTATTATGTCAGCGAAGTGCTCATTGAATCCAAGCAGCGGTACCCGCATTGGCAGAAGCTTGTGTATGGGGTGTTTATGGCGAGCCGGAAACTTACGCATTATTTTCAGGGTCATCCCATCACTGTGGTCAGCTCTGCCCCCCATGGCGATATCATTCAAAACAGAGAGGCCACAGGGAGAATTGCTGAGTGGGCTATAGAACTTGGACCTCATGGTCTCAAATATGTGCCACGCACTGCTGTTAAATCTCAGGCCTTGGTGGATTTCATCAATGATTGGACAGAGTCACAAGTGCCCGAGCAAAAGCCGGATAACACATATTGGACTATTCACTTCGATGGGTCCAGGCAGGTGGAGGGCTCGGGGGCTGGCGTTGTATTGGCTTCCCCTAAGGGTGACAAATTCCATTATGTGCTACAGTTAATGTTTCCTTGCACTAACAATGCGGCTGAGTACGAGGCCTTGCTCCATGGTCTTCGGATGGCTAAGGAGATGAGCTTGAGCCGGGTAAGGTGCTTCGGTGACTCAGACTTGGTGGCTCAACAAGTATCAGGCAACTGGGACTCTTAGGACCCTCTAATGGCGGCTTATCGCCGCGAGGTTGATGCCATTGCTGGGCACTTTCAGGGCTACCAAGTAGAGCACATTGATCGCAGGAAGAATGAGGCGGCTGATGCTCTAAGCCGGCTAGGCTCTCAGCGAAAGCCGGTGCCGCCTAACATTTTCCTGGACGTCCTGTATAACCCTTCGGTCAGGCTGCCTACAGAGGAAGATTTGGCTGTCCCGGACCCGGAGGCACGACTGGTGGCAGCTCTTCATGTCATACCAGATTGGACAATGCCATATCTGGCTTATATAACCCGGGGAGAGTTGCCTGAGGATGAAACTTTGGCCAGGAAAATAACCCGGCGGGCTAAGTCAATGATCGTTATCGATGGTGAGTTGCATCATCGCAGTGTTACAGGGGCATTTCAGTGTTGTGTCTCCCCTGAGGAAGGTCAAGAGATCTTGCGTGAGATCCATGAAGGGGATTGTGGCCATCATGCCGGCTCAAAATCCCTTGTGGCCAAGGCTTTCCGTCATGGTTTTTATTGGTTGACGGCTCATGCTGATGCAGAGGACTTGGTCAGTAAATGTGATGGTTGCCAGAGGTTCTCACGACGGGCTCATGTGCCGGCTTAGGAGCTGAGGATGATCCCAATTACTTGGCCCTTTGCGGTCTGGGGGCTTGATATGGTTGGGCCTTTTAAAAGGTCCAAGGATAAAAAGACCCACCTCTTGGTGGCAGTTGATAAATTCACAAAGTGGGTGGAAGCTGAGCCAGTTAGCAAGTGCGATGCAGCCACGGCCGTTCAATTTATGAAAAAGGTGATTTTCCGCTTTGGCTTTCCGCACAGCATTATAACTGAAAATGGCACTAATCTCTCCAAAGGCGCCATGGAAGAGTTTTGTCAACGAGAGCATATCCGACTTGATGTTTCCTCAGTAGCTCATCCTCAATCCAATGGTCAAGCTGAGAGAGCTAACCAGGAGATTCTGAAGGGCATCAAGCCCCGGCTTTTGGTCCCTTTGCAACGGACGCCGGGTTGTTGGGTGGAGGAATTGCCCTCTGTCTTATGGAGTATCAACACTACTCCTAACAGGTTTCACGCCTTTCTTCATGGTTTATGGAGCAGAAGCAGTCCTCCCCAGCGACATCCGTCACGACTCACCTCGCGTGGCGGCTTATGTTGAGACAGATAATGAACAGGCGCGCCAAGATGCTCTTGACTTGTTGGACGAACAGCGTGATGTGGCAGCAGCCCGTTCAGCGATTTCCCAACAAGACCTGCGCCGTTATCATAGCCGCCGGGTCAAATCCCGGGTCTTCCAGGAAGGCGACCTGGTGCTCCGGTTGATCCAAGATCAAACAGATGCACACAAGTTATCCCCACCTTGGGAAGGGCCCTTTGTGGTCAGCAAGAACTTGCACAACGGGTCATATTACCTCATTGACATTCGGGAGCACAAAGATTCACGTAAGTCGGAGGAAGAGACCCGTCGGCCGTGGAACATAGCTCAGCTTCGGCCTTACTACACTTGAGCTACCGGCTCTCGTGGTGTACATATTTCTCTCAGCCATGTATATATTATGATAAGCAATAAAGCAGGACCTCTGTCCTTTTTCCTCCTCCAAATACGCACGTGTTGTTCGTATTTTAAGATTACATGATGATTTAAAGGAGGATCCGGTTTACGATCGTATTCGAATCTAGCCGTAAACAGCAATATCACTTGGGGGCTTCCTATTCAAACATTGGTCGTATTCGAACCAAAGAGAACATAGCTGTTGATACCCATTTGATTGGCAAAGTATCGAGCTCATTGGGAGGTTACCTTTGGTCATATTTGAATCATAGTTTAACCCCTCTGAGAACCGACGTGGATCGTATTCGAATCAGCGTCGTTAAACAATTCTTAAAGTCACTTGGGGGCTTCCTGTTCAAACATGGGTCGTATTCGAACCAAAGAGAACATAGCTGTCGGTACCCTCTTGATTGGCATCGCCACACCCACTGGGGGCTATGTGATCGTATCCGAATCTTAACTTAACCCCATTGGGCCGGGTCTCTGGTCGTATTCGAACCGGAAGCCCCTAAATTCCTCTGCTTTATCACAAGTGTATGTCAAGGTGTGTACGGCCGGGTCTCACTTTACCGGCTTAACTTTGGTTTACAGTGTTCGTTGAACGCCATGGGTGTCATTACGACAGGTAAATCGGAGTTAAGATACCAACCTTGTTACCCGGGTTATTTAAACCGGAAGTATGCTTACAGGCCGCTAAGTGTGTTGTTACGGCTGTGTTAAGGATATCATTGAGGACCAGTCCTTTTTGATTCATATTCCGGGTTATCTATCCAAAGCACCTAATTCTCAGGGCGGTAAGCCGCCTTGAGACTTGTGATTTGCCTTTCTATGCAGGATACTTAAAGGCACCTCTTTGAGGTTGAGAAAAACAAAGGGATGGTTATAAACCGGAGAAACATCAAAGAGACAACTTCAAAGGACTTTTGCATTCAATACGTGCACGATGGCACGGCAAAGATGAACTGTTGCACCTATTCTATTACAAAAACTCATCAAGACTAAAAACGGGTGGAGCATTGTTTGGTAAACCGCCAGCCGAGTCACGATGCCCGCTGAGTTGAAGTCTCCGGCTCGTTCCTGTCTTCTCCTCCGGCTGATCCCAAGACCTCGAAGGTTGATGACTTCCAGTCGATGCCGCTGAGAGCTTCGAATTGGGCTTCCTCGTCAATTAACCCGGCCGGGTCAATCTCTGGGGCGAAGGTGTGCTGACGAGCCGGAGGGATCAGGTTGAGGGCTTCATAGCGAGGGGTTGGAATCCTCTGATTCTCCGCATCATAACCCGGCTGGTACTTGGTCAGATCAGTGTCGTTCCCGATAAGGGTGGCCACCAGGCGTACTGCCTTCACGCAGGCTGCGAAATCCTTCTGATCGAAAGCTGAGCCGTCTTCCTTCAGGCTTGGATAACCCAGGGCGATGTCTGCCGGGTCTAGCTCCGGCAGGAATGCCTTGGCCCGGCTCAGCGCGGCGATTGCTCTGGCTCTCGCCGAGGCCCGTCGCAGCTCTTGGATCCACTGAGGCAGAACGGCGAGCCGGCGCAGAACTTCGGCCAGGTGAGTTGGCACCTTGTTGGATAGGGCCACCACAGCTAAGGCACGTTGTGACCCGGTATAGAGCTGCTCCACCAGGGTATACACGGCCTTTAGCTTGGTGACCACGCTCTGGTTGAGATTGGCACTTCTGGGACCTGTTTAACAGAATCAGGTAAGTCGGCGGCAAGGATGAATCATGAGATATAAACGTTCTAACATTGGTGAAAGTCGGTGAGGCGACTTACCGAAGATGGCGGCTACCATTTGGGAAACCTGGCGCTTTAGGCCGGAGAGCTCGGCGGTCTTCTCAGAGAGAGCCTTCTCCGCCTGTTCCGCCCGGGTCACCAGTGCGGCCTTCTCTTCGGCCCAGGCTTTTCTCTCAGCATCAAACTCGGTCTTCAGATTTTCTTGAGTGGCGATGCTGGATACAAACTTGGCGTTTGCCTTCCGGGTCTCCATCTCCTGCATCTTCAGCCGGCTCTTGGGATCCGCCAGGTCCGCCTCTATCTTCTTGCTGACAGCCTGCATAAATTTCCGGGTTATGACATGAGCAGTTACTATATAAGTCCCAAGCACTTTCCAAGCAAAGACACTTGGCACTTGGGGGCTAATGCATATTGAACGTATCTATCCACATACTGCCGGCTCAATTGGGTAAGCCGGAACCTAAGTCTACAACATATTCAAATCATAAGTCATCGACTTGGGGGCTAGCATGGCAACGGTAACTATGCAGTAAGTAAGAAGACAGCAGAAGGATACCTCAGATTTTTGTTGGATCTGGTTTACCATGGCGACCTCCGTGTCCCGGCTCTTGTGCACCTGGCTGATGTAGCCAGAGATGAGCTCTCCAATGCTCAAGTTGGTGTAGTCGGAGAGGTCCAGGTTCACCCGGTGGGGCTGCAGCAACTCCCCCTTAGCGGAACACTTGGCTAACACGGTCGGTCTCCCTGGCTCAACAAACTCCGTCCGGGTGATTACCACGTCCGGGTCGTCTGCTGGTGGAGCTGAGCCGGAGGCCTCCGGGTTAACCGAAGCTTCGGTCGTTTCCTTGGCGGTTGGGGCAGTGGCTTCAGGTGCCGTGTCCATTGGAGTGGTGGCTTCGGGGGTGGAGGCAGCTGGTGGTTCTTGAGCCGTCACCTCCGGTTCAGGCAAGTCCGGCACTCCGGCTCATCTGGTCTTCTTTGCTCTTTTGGTGAGTTTTGCCTGGGCACTGAAAGGACAGAAGAGTTAAGCACACAAAGAGTAAGTACAGACAAGTATAATGTAAGATGGTTGTCATTACCCGGGTGCGGTCTTGAAAGTCGGAAGACTCGACTGCATAGAGTCGCCCGAAGAAGGGGAGGTCTCCTAATAATTGGAGTCAGAAGAATTGAGTGGCTGACGGATAACACCCGCCAACGGATGAAAAGGGTACAAGTGAGAAAAAACCTCAGTTCGACGCTTCCTTGTTGCGTCGGGTAACCCGGCTGAGATGTCGGTGTCCTTGTTGGTCCGGGTGTGACGCCGGCTTTCGTGAACTTGTCGCTTCAAAAGAAATTGAGGCTCTTGATGAGCAAAAGGATGTGAAAAGCTTACTTTCCGGGTTACCCTTCGGACTTTCAGCTGTGGCAAGGGATCCGAGTCGGAGGAAAGTGACATTACCTCTTCAACCACCGGGTTACTTGCGCCGGTGTCATCCTGTCAATGAGCAAGTATTGATAAGGCGGACAGCAACAAACAGTGAATATAGTAAGGACTTAAATGCTCAGGAGTTACCTCTGACTCGGAGCTGTCGCTTAATTGCATCAGCTCCGACGCAGTAGGCCTGCTTCCTTTTTGCGAGGGCGGCTTTCTTGGCGGCTTTCTTCGCCTTCCTGGCTTTCTTGGCCGCCTCATGGTCATACTTGACCCGCCAGAACTTATCATCAGCCTGAAAAATACAATGATGAATTCTTAAAATGGTTCAGATGAAGGTTATATGCGGACGAAGATAAAAAGTTAAAGTCAGCGGCTTACCGCTGGGGCTAGATTGGTCTTGCAGAAGGGGGCTAACCCGGTCCTTCCGCAGTCTGCCAGGCTCTCGTTTAAAAGAGCCTTGGTCTCCTCCTCTGCAACGTCTTCTGGAAGATCATTGCGACTGTGCCTCTGAGGGTCATCCTTTCGCCCGGTGTACTCACACATTAAGCCGGGGCGGCGGCTCAATGGGATCACCCGCCATGAGATCCAGACCCGGACCAGGTCGATTCTGTTCAGACCGTTGCCCAGGAGGGCCTTTATTTTGTTGATAGTAGGAAGCAGAGGCTGGCGCTCCGCTAGAGTCAGCTTGTCCGACAGTGGGTGAGTCGGCTCTAGACGTGTTGGGCGAAAGCCGGGCAGCGGGCTTTCGTCAGCCGGGGATGTATCTTGGCAGTAGAACCAAGTCATGTTCCAGTCCTTGGGGTGGCTCGGCAGCTCTGCATAAGGGAACAGACAGTCCCTACGCCGCTGGATGGAAATGCCACCTAGCTCCAGACTTGGCCCGTTGGCGCACTCATTCTGGCGGTTTAAGTAAAAAAGCTCTCTGAAGAGCAGCAGACTAGGTTCTTCTCCTAGGTAAACCTCGCAGAAGACTTGAAAATTGCAGATGTTGGATACTGAGTTGGGGCCTATATCTTGAGGCTGCAAGTCGAAGAAGTTGAGCACGTCCCTAAAGAACTTTGAGCCGGGCGGTGCAAAGCCCCGGCTCATATGATCTGCGAAAATCACTACCTCCCCGTCCTTTGGCTGTGGTCTCTCTTCTGATGGGTCAGGGGCACGGTAGGACATGATTTCCTTCTTAGGCAAATATCCGGACTTAACAAAATTGGCTAGAGTCTCGTTGGTGACGTTGGACCTCATCCAGTTGCAAGTGATGGGAGCCTTGGGAGGCATGGTGAAAGTTGGCGGTCTATGACAAAAAGGAAAAATGTCCGGGTTAATTGTAAGCCGGAGATCTACAGTTCAAAACTGAGGTGGTGGCTTATGAAGAGGACTAATGATATATACTCAGGTATAGTAGATTATTTAAACCACAGGGGCATTCAGAATAAGTTGGTTATCTACGGCCTTACCACAGTTAAGCCGGAGGATTCTACGAAGCATGGTTCTCTTTAAGTCGGAGGATTCTATGGCGCGTGGTTTCTTTAAGCCGGAATTGTAAGCCGCCAAGGTTCAATGGTCGCAGTTTTTACTAAGTGTGGTAAAACAGGTTTCACACATCGCAGTAAAACTTTTGGATCAAAATGGTCGGGTGAAATGAAAAATTTCTAGACCTAGAAACAGACGAGCGGATGTTCTTGAGCTCGAACGTAGCTTTTATGCAGTGGAAAGAGATCTACTGGCATTTGAAATAAGTCCTAAACAACTGCCGCACTAGTTCTATACAAGGCTAAAGATCAAACAAGGGCAGTGACTAGGAGAACTACCGAAGCTTGTGGCAATGGCGATGAACACGAAGAACACAGACGAACCCTACGGTAGATCTATCCTACAGGACAAGCAAGACTTACCGGAGCTGGAGAGCCGCGGAGGTTGTCACGTTTCTCTGGTCCGTTCAGGGTGATGCAGCGGCCTGAGCTGGTGACGACGAGGAAGACCCGCGGCGGCGACGGTGGCGGAGCTCGAGCAGCACGGGACTGTGAGAGGAGGAAGATGACAGAGAAGGGAGCGTGAGAAGAGCCCGTCGGGCCGGCCTATTTATAAGGCAAGGTCATAAGTGGGTGCGAGATTCAAGGAGACCCCGGCGTGGTTATCTCCCCACGAAACGCCTCGATTTTCGGGATGACAGTAAAGAGAAATATCCATTGCGGATCTGGCGGAATAAAAAACGGACTTAATGGAGGATGACGTCACTGCGGATTATCCGGAGTCCAGAGGATGACGTCACGCCGGGTTATGGCCTTCACATGAATGGTAAGCCGGAGATTTTTTCTGTCAGAAGAGTTGAAGATTGACATGAGCCGGCTCAAATCAATCTGGGGCCTAATGTTGAGGATATAGACCTTAGAGTCACCCGCCAGGAGGGGCCGAGTTACTCGTGTGGTCATTGCCAGAAGCCCGGAGCCAAGCTTGAAGACGATGGGCCAGAGATGGGCTAAGACCCGGATATGGCTCAAGAACCATAGTTACAATCATTATTATGGTAGAACTTGTAGTGTAAGGCAAGTATAGTTGAGAGTCCGAGCCGGACACTCTTATGAGCCGGCCGGGACTCTAAGAGCTGCTGGGCATCAGCCTCCCTATATAAAGGGACGACCCGGCAGCGGTTTAGGGGCGACAACAATCTCATCGAGAGCCGGGCATAGCAGTTTAGCTCCCTGGTGATCGTAACCCTAATCAATACCACCTCCAACTGGACGTAGGCTTTTACCTTCACCGTAAGGGGCCGAACCAGTATAAACCCTCGTGTTCCTTGTCCCGCATTAACCCCTTCAAGCTTCCTAGTTGCGATGGCTCCACGAATAAGTCCTAGCTCGAGGACATCTGCCGTGACAATTCCACGACAGGGCTGTTGATTTATATGACTTAAATCGTCTGCATCCGGAGGCCGGACATAGGTCCCTTGAAAATTAGCCCTAAAAGCATCCTCAAGCTCTTCCCAACTTCCAATTGAGTTATCGGGGAGGCTCTTCAGCCAATGCCGAGCTGGTCCTTTCAACTTGAGGGGCAAGTATTTGATGGCGTGGAGATCATCTCCACGAGCCATATGGATATGAAGGATAAAGTCCTCGATCCTGACCCCAGGGTCTGTCGTTCCGTCGTACGCCTCTATGTTCACGGGTTTGAATCCCTCTGGAAATTCGTGATCCAGCACCTCATCGGTGAAGCATAGGGGGTGTGCGGCACCCCTGTACTTGGATGTGTCATGACGTTCTGACGGTTGTAGTGTTCGGTTTTGATTTTGTGCCGGAGCGCGCTTCCTAGATCGGTAGATGGACCTGGTCATACCGACATCGTTAGCCGCCATTTTATTTTTCGGCTGTATAGGCTCTAATGTCTCGTCATCGAATTCAGGCAGCAGCTTGCGCTTTGGATAGCTCTTTGTGTGGCGACTGCCACTGTACTTTTCTGCAGTGTCGAGCACTTTGTTCCATCTACTGTTGAGTGTATTTTGTGCGGCCTTGAGCCTTTGCTTCTGCTTCTTTAGACTCCTTGCGGTGGCAAGAAGCCTTCTATGGAGGTTCTCTTGCTCCAAGTGCCTTTCCGGGATGATGTGTGCATCATCGTCCGGACTGTTCTCCTCTCCGGAGACAGGTTGATTAGCTTTACCCTCGGCGTCACCGTTGTCGGACAGCGGCTCTGTACTATGTTCACGGTCCGCTGGCTCATCCTGCTCTGTCGCTAGATCCATGTGGTCGTTGTTTCCTCTAGAGTCGACCGGGGTATTATTCTTTCTTGCGCTGTTATCGCTGTTTTTGCCGAGGCGGGATTTGGAGCGGCGCCTACGTCGTCGCTTTGGTCGCTTCTCTGCATCCTTCTGTTCCTCGTCATTGTTTTCTTTGGGTGTATGCACCATGTATATATCGTGTGATGAAGTGGCTGTCCAGCGCCCTGTGGGCGGTAGTTCCTGTTCCTCTCCTGCATCGTCGTCCATACCGTCGATGTCTTTGGAGTCGAAATCGAGCATGTCGGTTAAATCGTCGACAGTGGCTATTAAGTGGGTGGTGGGTGGGGACCGAATTTCTTCGTCGTCCGCCTCCCGCTCGAGCTAGACATAGTTCGGCCGAGGGTCTCCTGACAAGGAGAGAGACTTTAAAGAATCTAGCAAGTCGCCCAAGGGTGAGTGCTGGAAAATATCCGCGGAGGTAAACTCCATGATCGGTGCCCAATCAGATTTGATAGGCATGGACGCAGGCGGTTCAGAGCCCGTGGCTGGGGATGAATCCAAGGATCCGATAACACATGTCTCGTAGGAGGTGAAGTCAGTATTTGGCTCTATCGCCGCTGAGTGTGCGGCCTCCGTGGCGGGGTCCATCCACCCGTCCTTAGATGGCGCAATCTGGTCCGGATTGAGGGCCGGAGTAGCCGCAGGTGTGATCTCCCGAACACCGTCCGACGACAGAGCTAAGTCATGCTCGTCGTGACTGTGCGACGCACCTGACATAGGCTCGAATCCGTCAAAGATCAAGTCTCCGCGGATTTCGGCAGTATAGTTTAAATTTCCAAACCTGACTTGACGGCCAGGGGCGTAGCTCTCGATCTGCTCTAGATGGCCAAGCGAGTTGGCCCATAGCACGAAGCCGCCGATACGAAGATCTGTCCGGGGAGGAAAACCTCGCCCTGGATCACATCGTTGCCGATGATCGAAGGAGCCATCAAGCCTTTATCGTGACGGCACAGTGGAACTCTCAATGAAAGCACCAATGTCGGTGTCAAAACCGGCAGATCTCGGGTAGGGGGTCCCGAACTGGGCGTCAAAGGAGGATGGTAACAGGAGCGGGGGCACAATGTTTACCCAGGTTTGGGCCCTCTCAATGGAGGTAATACCCTACTTCTTGCTTGATTGATCTTGATGATATGAGTATTACAAGAGTTGATCTACCACGAGATCGTAGAGGCTAAACCCTAGAAGCTAGCCTATGATTATGATTGTTGTTGTCCTACGGACTAAACCCTCCGGTTTATATAGACACCGAAGGGGGCTAGGGTTACACAGAGTCGGTTACAAGGGAGGAGATCTACATATCCGAATTGCCAAGCTTGCCTTCCACGCAAAGGATAGTCCCGTCCGGACACGGGACGAAGTCTTCAATCTTGTATCTTCATAGTCCAACAGTCCGGCGAAGGTACATAGTCCGGCAGTCCGAGGACCCCCTAATCTTGTATCTTCATCGTGACGACACAGTGGTACTTCTGGCGACCTTCCACGAATCTGCGCGCCCCCAACCTCGTGGACAGGGTGTGGGCCCCCTGGTGTTGATACTTTCGCTAGTATTTTTTATATATTCCAAACATATTCTCCTATGAAGTTTCAGGTCATTCAGAGAACTTTTATTTCTACACAAAAATAACACCATGGCAACTCTTCTGAAAAAAGTGTCAGTCCGGGTTACTTCCACTCAAATCATGCAAGTTAGAGTCCAAAACAACGGCGAAAGTGTTTGGAACAGTAGATACGATGGAGACGTATTGATACGTCTCCAACGTATCTATAATTTTTTATTGTTCCATGCTATTATATTATTTGTTTTGGATGTTTAAGGGCTTTATTATACACTTTTATATTATTGTTGCGACTAACCTATTAACCGGAGGCCCAGCCCAAATTGTGGTTTTCTTGCCTATTTTAGTGTTTCGAAGAAAAGGAATATCAAACAGAGTCCAAACGGAATGAAACCTTCGGGAAAGTTATTTTTGGAACGAAAGCAATCCAGGAGACTTGGAGTACACGTCAGGGAAGCTTCGAGGTGGCCACGAGGCAGGTTGGCGCGCCTGCCCCCCTGGGCGCGGCCCCCACCCTCATGGGCCCCTCGTGGCTCCCCTGACCGACTTCTTAAGCCTATATATATCCATATACCCTAAAAACATCGGAGAACAGAATAGATCGGGAGTTCCGCCGCTGCAAGCCTCTCTAGCCACCAAAAACCAATAGGGACCCTGTTCCGGCACCCTGACGGAGGGGGAATCCCTCACCAGTGGCCATCTTCGTCATCCCGGCGCTCTCCATGACGAGGAGGGAGTAGTTCACCCTCGGGGCTGAGGGTATGTACCAGTAGCTATGTGTTTGATCTCTCTCTCTCGTGTTCTTGAGGTGATATGATCTTGATGTATCGCAAGCTTTGCTATTATAGTTGGATCTTATGATGTTTCTCCCCCTCTACTCTCTTGTAATGGATTGAGTTTTCCCTTTGAAGTGATCTTATTGGATTGAGTCTTTAAGGATTTGAGAACACTTGATGTATTTCTTGCATGTGCTTATCTGTGGTGACAATGGGATATCACATGATCCACTTGATGTATGTTTTGGTGATCAACTTGCGGGTTCCGCTCGTGAGCTTATGCATTGGGGTTGGCACACGTTTTCGTCTTGACTCTTTGGTAGAAACTTTGGGGCACTCTTTGAAGTACTTTGGGTTGGTTTGAATAGATGAATCTGAGATTGTGTGATGCATATCGTATAATCATACCCACAGATACTGGAGGTGACATTGGAGTATCTAGGTGACATTAGGGTTTTTGGTTGATTGGTGTCTTAAGGTGTTATTCTTGTACGAACTCTAGGATAGATTGAACAGAAAGAATAGCTTCGTGCTATTTTACTATGGACTCTTGAATAGATCGATCAGAAAGGATAACTTTGAGGCGGTTTCGTACCGTACCATAATCTCTTCATTTGTTCTCCGCTATTAGTGACTTTGGAGTGACTCTTTGTTGCATGTTGAGGGATAGTTATATGATCCAATTATGTTATTATTGTTGAGAGAACATGCACTAGTGACAATATGAACCCTAGGCCTTGTTTCAACGCATTGCAATACCGTTTGTACTCACTTTTATCATTAGTTACCTTGCTGTTTTTATATTTTCAGATTACAAAAACCTATATCTACCATCCATATTGCACTTGTATCACCACCTCTTCGCCGAACTAGTGCACCTATACAATTTACCATTGTATTGGGTGTGTTGGGGACACAAGAGACTCTTTGTTATTTGGTTGTAGGGTTGTTTGAGAGAGACCATCTTCATCCTACGCCTCCCACGGATTGATAAACCTTAGGTCATCCACTTGAGGGAAACTTGCTACTGTCCTACAAACCTCTGCACTTGGAGGCCCAACAACGTCTACAAGGAGAAGGTTGCGTAGTAGACATCAAGAAGTTTTTGGCGCCGTTGCCAAGGAGGTGAGTGCTTGAAGGTATATCTTTAGATCTTGCAATCGAATCTTTTAATTTCTTGTTTTATCACTAGTTTAGTCTATAAAAGAAAACTACAAAAAATGGAATTAAGGGTGCCTCATATGCTTCATTTTTTAATGTCTTCCGTGAAAATGATGGGAAGGAAAATTGTGCTCAGTTGGTAGAGGAAGAATGCATTAGAATGTTTGGCACTAATATTTGAATGATGAGCATGATTTCAATGTTGTTAGTATGAACTCTTTGAATATCCATAGTACTAATGATGATTGCACTAGTCATGATGGAAATGTCTCTTATAAGCTTGTCAACTTTTGTGGAGTGCGTAGAGTTTGCAAATACACACCAATTAGGGAAAATATATTTTGCAAGAGGCATAAGTATTTGGAAACTAAATGGTTTCAAGAGAGGCTAGATGATTGTGCTGAAAGATTCAATATTTATCGCCATCCTTGTGAACTTTGCAATGAACATGGTCATTTAAAGCTCCAATGCTATTTGTTTCATGATCAAATTGTGTCCAAATATTGTGATAACTTGATTACCCTTGAGCATCATAAAGAGCTTAGTCTTCTTTTGGGGTATGAAGAAATGAAACGTATAACTGAGGGTATTCCAAAATTTAATCTTGATAGATTTCTTGATTTTGATCTAGAAGAAATTTTTATGTATTGTGCGGTGAATTGCACTGAAAATCCTTATATTGCCAATTACATAAAGAAAAGAAAACAAATAGAGGATGAAGAGAATACTAACGAAAGGGAAGAGACTTCCCAATATCCTCCTATTATTTCTTATGATGAATCAGGTAACGAGGAGGAGCCTTCTATTCAACCAATCTCATTAATAAGGAGCTCAAAAGAGAGGGTTAAACCCACACACGATGTGAAGAAGAAAAAGAAAAGACGGAGAAGTAAAGGTAGAAAGGTATCCCTCCCAAATGATGTTGCTCCTATTACTCATTGTGATGATGATAATTGCTATACTATTGGTGCTATCCATACTATTAATGATGAGAGTGATTATGCTTATGATACGATAAGGCCCAAGCTTGGGGATTCTTTGTTTGATGAGAATGACATGTTTGAGAATATATTTGCAGCAATTAATGTTTGTCCCAAGCTTGGGGATGCTATGTTTAATGAACATGATATTTTTAGCCTCCCTAGTTTTGATGAGCAAATTTATTATGATGATAGCATGCCTCCTATTTGTGATGATTATTGCGATGACACTTATGCTGTAAAATAATATCAAGTTTCCTCTCTATGTGCTTAAAGTGTTAAAGTTATGCTTGTTTTGCCTTCCTATGCTAGTTGATTATTGTTTCCATAAATTGTTTGTTCACAAAATCCCTATGCATAGGAAGTGGGTTAGGCTTAAATGTGCTAGTCATATTCTTCATGATGCTCTCTTTATGTTTCAATTCTTATCTTTTATGTGAGCATCATTGAAATCATCATGCCTAGCTAGGGGCGTTAAACGATAGCGCTTATTGGGAGGCAACCCAATTTTATTATTGTTTCTTGCTTTTTCGTCCTGTTTAGGAATAAATCTTTGATCTAGCCTCTGGTTAGATATGTTTTTGTGTTTTAGTTAGTGTTTGTGCCAAGTTAAACCTATAGGATCTTCTTGGATGATAGTTATTTGATCTTGCTGAAAAATCCAGAACCTTTCTGTTCATGAAAACAATTGTTAACAATTACCAGAACGTGATATAATATTGATTCCAATTGCAGAAGATCAATAAACAAATTATTTAGGTCGTCCTATTTTGGCAGAAATTTTAGAGTTCCATAAGTTTGCGTTAGTTACAGATGACTACAGACTGTTCTGTTTTTGACAGATTCTGTTTTTCTTGTGTTCTTTGCTTATTTTGATGAATCTATGGCTACTAAAAGAGCTTATAAAACATAGAGAAGTTGGAATACAGTAGGGTTAACACAAATATAAATAAAGAATAAGTTCAATACAGTACCTTGAAGTGGTATTTTGTTTTCTTTCGCTAACGGAGCTCACGAGATTTTCTGTTAAGTTTTGTGTTGTGAAGTTTTCAAGTTTTGGGTAAAGATTTGATGGAGTATGGAACAAGGAGTGGCAAGAGCCTACGCTTGGGGATTCCCAAGGCACCCCAAGGTAATATTAAAGGATAACCAAGAGCCTAAGCTTGGGGATGCTCCGGATGGCATCCCCTCTTTTGTCTTCATTCATCGGTAACTTTACTTGGAGCTATATTTTTATTCACCACATGATATGTGTTTTTCTTGGAGCGTCATTTTATTTTCTTTTGTTTTGCTTGCTGTTTGAATCAAATACCAAGATCTGAAATTATTAAATGTTGTAGAGTCTTCACATAGTTACATAATTATTCGACTACTCATTGATCTTCACTTATATCTTCCGGAGTAGTTTGTTGTTTGCTCTAGTGCTTCACTTATATCTTTTAGACACGATGGTAGTTTTATTTTGAAGAAATAGGTGAACTCTTATGATTCACTTATATTATTTTGAGAGTCTTTTAGAACAGCATGGTAATTTGCTTGGGTTCTGAATTTAGTCCTAATATGATGGGCATCCAAGAGGGATATAATAAAAAAATTCATATAAAGTGCATTGAATACTATGAGAAGTTTGATTCCTTATGATTGTTATTGAGATATGAAGATGGTGATATTACATTCATGCTATTTGAGTAGTTGTGAATTTGAGAAATACTTGTGTTAAAGTTTGTGATTCCCGTAGCATGCACGTATGGTGAACCGTTATGTGATGAAGTCGGAGCATGATTTATTTATTGATTGTCTTCCTTATGAGTGGCGGTCGGAGACGAGCGATGGTCTTTTCCTACCAATCTATCCCCCTAGGAGCATGCGCTTAGTACTTTGTTTTGATAACTAATAGATTTTTGCAATAAGTATCTGAGTTCTTTAAGACTAATGTTGAGTCCATGGATTATACGCACTCTCACCCTTCCACCATTGCTAGCCTCTCTAATACCGCGCACCTTTCTCCGGTATCATACACCCACCATATACCTTCCTCAAAACAGCCACCATACCTACCTATCATGGCATTTCCATAGCCATTCCGAGATATATTGACATGCAACTTTCCACCGTTACGTTCATTATGACACGCTCCATCATTGTCATATTGCTTTGCATGATCATGTAGTTGACATCGTATTTGTGGCAAAGCCACCTTTATAATTCTTTCATACATGTCACTCTTGATTCATTGCATATCCCGGTACACCGCCGGAGGCATTCACATAGAGTCATATTTTGTTCTAAGTATTGAGTTGTAATTCTTGAGTTGTAAGTAAATAAAAGTGTGATGATCATCATTATTAGAGCATTGCCCCAGTGAGGAAAGGATGATGGAGACTACGATTCCCCCACAAGTCGGGATGAGACTCCGGACGAAAAAAATAAATAAAAGAGGCCAAAGAAGCCCAAAAATAAAAAATAAAAAAAAAGAGGACATAAAAAAAGGAGAAGGCCCAAAAACAAAAAAATTAGAGAAAAAGAGTGAAGGGGCAATGCTACTATCCTTTTCCACACTTGTGCTTCAAAGTAGCACCATGATCTTAGTGATAGAGAGTCTCCTATGTTGTCACTTTCATATACTAGTGGGAATTTTACATTATAGAACTTGGCTTGTATATTCCAATGATGAGCTTCCTGAAAAATGCTCTAGGTCTTCGTGAGCAAGCGAGTTGGATGCACGCCCACTAAGTTTCTTTTTGAGATTTCATACACTTATAGCTCTAGTGCATCCGTTACATGGCAATCCCTACTCACTCACATTCATATCTATTTGTGGGCATCTCCATAGCCCGTTGATACGCCTAATTGATGTGAGACTATCTTCTCCTTTTTTGTCTTCTCCACAACCACCATCTATTCCACCTATAGTGCTATGTCCATGGCTCACGCTCATGTATTGCATGAAGATTGAAAAAGTTTGAGAACATCAAAAGTATGAAACAATTGCTTGGCCTGTCATCGGGGTTGTGCATGATTTAAATATTTTGTGTGATGAAGATAGAGCATAGCCACACTATATGATTTTGTATGGATAGCTTGCTTTGACCATGTTATTTTGAGAAGACATGATTGCTTTGTTAGTTTGCTTGAAGTATTATTGTTTTCATGTCAATATTAAACTTCTATATTGAATCTTATGGATCTGAATAGTCTTGCCACAGTAAAGAAAATTACATTGAGAATTATGGTAGGTAGCATTCCACATCAAAAATTCTGTTTTTATCATTTACCTACTCGAGGACAAGCAAGAATTAAGCTTGGGGATGCTGATACGTCTCCAACGTATCTATAATTTTTGATTGTTCCATGCTATTATATTATCTGTTTTGGATGTTTGTTGGCTTTATTATACACTTTTATATTAATTTTGGGACTAACCTATTAACCGGAGGCCCAGCCCAAATTGCTGTTTTCTTGCCTATTTCAGTGTTTCGAAGAAAAGGAATATCAAACGGAGTCCAAACGGAATGAAACCTTCGGGAAAGTTATTTTTGGAACGGAAGCAATCCAGGAGACTTGGAGTACACGTCAGGGAAGCTTCGAGGCGGCCACGAGGCAGGGAGGCGCGCCCCCCACCCTCGTGGCTCCCCTGACCGACTTCTTTCGCCTATATATATCCATATACCCTAAAAACATTGGAGAACAGAATAGATCGGGAGTTCCGCTGTCGCAAGCCTCTATAGCCACCAAAAACCAATCAGGATCCTGTTCCGGCACCCTGTCGGAGGGGGAATCCCTCACCGGTGGCCATCTTCATCATCCCGGCGCTCTACATGATGAGGAGGGAGTAGTTCACCCTCAGGGCTGAGGGTATGTACCAGTAGCTATGTGTTTGATCTCTCTCTCTCTCTCTCGTGTTCTTGAGGTGATATGATCTTGATGTATCACGAGCTTTGCTATTATAGTATGATCTTACGATTTTTCTCCCCCTCTACTCTCTTGTAAAGGATTGAATTTTCCCTTTGAAGTGATCTTATCGGATTGAGTCTTTAAGGATTTGAGAACACTTGATGTATGTCTTGCATGTGCTTATCTGTGGTGACAATGGGATATCACGTGATCCACTTGATGTATGTTTTGGTGATCAACTTGCGGGTTCCGCTCATGAACTTATGCATAGGGGTTGGCACACGTTTTCATCTTGACTCTTTGGTAGAAACTTTGGGGCACTCTTTGAAGTACTTTGTTTTGGTTTGAATAGATGAATCTGAGATGGTGTGATGCATATCGTATAATGATACCCACGGATACTTGAGGTGACATTGGAGTATCTAGGTGACATTAGGGTTTTGGTTGATTTGTGTCTTAAGGTGTTATTCTAGTACGAACTCTAGGATAGATTGAACGGAAAGAATAGCTTCGTGCTATTTTACTATGGACTCTTGAATAGATCGATCAGAAAGGATAACTTTGAGGAGGTTTCGTACCCTACCATAATCTCTTCGTTTGTTCTCCGCAATTAGTGACTTTGGAGTGACTCTTTGTTGCGTGTTGAGGGATAGTTATATGATCCAATTATGTTATTATTGTTGAGAGAACTTACACTAGTGACGGTATGAACCCTAGGCCTTGTTTCAACACATTGCAATACCGTTTGTGCTCACTTCTATCATTAGTTACCTAGCTGTTTTTATATTTTCAGATTACAAAAACCTATATCTACCATCCATATTGCACTTGTATCAGCATCTCTTCGCCAAACTAGTGCACCTATACAATTTACCATTGTATTGGGTGTGTTGGGGACACAAGAGACTCTTTGTTATTTGGTTGCAGGGTTGTTTGAGAGGGACCATCTTCATCTTACCCCTCCCACGGATTGATAAACCTTAGGTCATCCACTTGAGGGAAACTTGCTACTGTCCTAAAAACCTCTGCACTTGGAGGCCCAACAATGTCTACAAGGAGAAGGTTGCGTAGTAGACATCACGTATCAGGGGCCCTCGCACAGGCCAACGTGGGACGGCCCAAAGAGCTCATGAGACGCCGCTCTGTTGAGCCTCAGGATGTTCACGCAGGCGCGCAGCTCATTGCCCTCGCCAGGGGAGGGAGCTGCGCCAGGTGGAGCGAGGCGACGCTCACCCCGCATGGCTCTTGCTTCCTAGAGATCTTCGATGGCCTTGATGATGAACTCCTGAGCGCCTGGGGCCTCGCGCCCTGCACTCTTCTCGCGGAAGCACGCGTTGAAGTACACCTCCACATGGTGCCCGAACGCCTCCCTCATGACGCTGGCCAGGTCCGAGACCCTCCTGAGGAGAGCCCCCGAGCCCAACCCGAGAGGGGCACCGGGAGCGCCTTCCTATGCGAGAGGGGAAGGTGCCTCAGCAGTGGGCACAGGGCCTGAGGCATGATCGTCGGTCGCCCCATCCTCCCGAGGTCCTCGACGGAGCAGCTTCTTCTTCTTCTTCTTGGGAATGACCTCCGGAGGGTAGACGGCGCCTTCTTCATCCGGGTTCTCGACCGCCACAGCCTGGTAGGCACGCTCGAGGGAGCACACCGCATCCTTTTTGTCGCAGGCGACCGTGATGATGCCCCCGCTCCCTGGCATCTTGAGGACTTTGTAGCCGTGGTGAGTCGCGACCATGAACTTGGCCAGAGCTGGATATCCAAGGATGTGGGCGACGTCGAAGTCGATGAGCTCATTATGGTGGTTGTCGCGCTTGCCGAAGGTGACGGGGAGGCGGATCTGCCCTATGGGGACAGTGGAGCCGTCGGTCACTCTTGAGAAGGTCCTGGTGGGCGGGAGCTAGTCGTATGGCACCTAGAGCGTGTCGAACGTCTCAAAGGAGAGAACATTGAGCCCTGCACCGCCATCGATGAGTGTCTTGGTGACGAGGATGTTGCTGATCGTGGGCGAGCAGTGCATCGAGAGCGCGCCAGTAGTGGCCGCGCACTTGAGCTGGTCAGCAGAGTCGAAGGTGATGGTGTACTTGGACCACCTGAGCGGACGCGTTGCCTCGAGCTTGGGGAGGGCCGCGTCCACCTCACGAGTGAACTTCTTGAAGATGCGATGGGAGGCGGGAGCCTGAGCGCCGCCTAGGATGCAAGCAATGGCACGAGCCTCTTGGAAGCCCCCAGCCCCATCATCTTGGTGGTGGTCGTCATTCCTCCTTGGTGGTGGTGGTCACGGTGGAAGGCCAGCATTGCCCTAAGGGAGATCCTCACGAGGATGATCGTGCCAGGGGCCCTGGCGAGGTTGGCCCTGCCAGCGATCCTCACGAGGCTGATCGCGCCAGTCCTGGCGGGGGTCGCAGTTGTCCCAGTGTCCCCCACCTCGACCTCCTCCACGGCTGTAGCCGCGGTCGTTGCGCTCGGGGCACCGGCCAAGGCACCCATCTCAGATGGTCCTGAGCTCTTGGCAGTCATTGGTGTTGTGGTTGTGCACGTTGTGGAAGACGCAGAATGGGCGGCTGGCCCTGGAAGACTCTGGGTGGTCGTAGCCGCACTTCATCTCAGGTTCGGAAGTGAGCACAGCTGGGCCCTTACACTTCACGTCTTTGCTCTTGGCCTTCTTATCCTATGGATCGGCCTTCGGGAGCTCAAGGCGGGAGAGGCGACCTTCCTCAGCCCTCGCCTACCTGGTTTCCATGTTGAACATCTCCAAAGCCGAGCACAGGTCCTCGTGTATGGCGAGCTCTTCCTTAATCTTGACATCTCGGACGCCATCAGTGAATGCCGAAATAATGGCCTCGTCCGATACCTTGGGAACGTTGAGGCGAAGATTGGTGAAGCGCTGGATGTATTTGTGCAAGGTCTCCCCAGGCTGCTGCTTGATGCGCCGCAGGTCACCCGCAGCAGGAGCGCGGTCGCGAGTGCCCTTGAAGTTGGCGATGAAGCGCTCCTACATCTCATCCCAGGAGGAGATCGATCCCGCAGGGAGGTTCAGGAGCCATGAGCGCGCGCTATACTTGAGGGCCATGGGGAACCAGTTCGCCATGACTTTTTCGTCGCTGTTGGCTGCCTCGATGCTCAGCTCGTAGAGCTGGAGGAACTCGGCAGGGTCAGGGGTGCCATCATAGCGCAGAGGCAGATATGGCTTGAACTTCCTAGGCCAGACGACATAGCGCAGCTCTGGGGTGAACACGCGGCAGCCTGCCACGCTCACGGGAGCCCGCCGCAGAGGGGGATCCTGTTCTTGGTGCTCGCGTATCGTCACCTCGGGCGGCATGCGGTCTTGACGTGGCGATGCTGGGAGTGCACGCGCCTCTCCTTGGGGTTGCTGCACGACTTGACAGCTTTCTTCGTCGCGCACCAGCACCCGATGCGGCCGGTCGCGCCGAGGGGCCTCACGCCTTGGCTCGAGGGCGGCATCTTGTCTGGGAGGTGGAGGAGGCACACCGTGTGCCACGTCACCCGCAAGTGGCGGCGGGGGAGGCAGCGAACGAGATGATGCAGGGGCCTCTCCAGCGGCGCTGACGAGCTCGGCGATGCGGTCTAGCCAGTGCTTGAGGTCATGGTTGGGAAATTGCGCAGGAGCTCGCGCGCCATGAGCAGGGCAGCCTGCGCGTTCGCCGGCGCGCGACGAGCATGGGAGGAAGAGGCATCCGCCGGAGTCAGCGATGGAGTGGCGGTGCGTCCATCACGTCGTACAGAAGGCTGCAGCGACGAAGCCTGCTGCTCATGGGCCGCCGGGCCGGTGGCGGAATTTGCCGCGGGCAACGGGGAATGGCGGGGAGCGCCGTCATCCATGGGTGCTGTCTCGGCGATGCGGGCGAAGAGGGCAGCCGGGCGCTCAGCACGAATTTAACGAGCGTCGGTCAAGGAGACGACGGAACGGTGGCGAATCGACCGGTGAGAGAGAGGCACCGATGCAACCCTACCTGGCATGCCAAATGTCGGATTCAGGGCTCCGCAGACCCTAGAAAAATTCGAACTCTGGGGTGCATGCAAAAAACTCAATATCCCTAGGCTGCCAGCTCGTCGATCTCACGACCTAGCTAGATGAACAAATAGGAAAGGGACACGACAGTTTACCCAGGTTTGGGCCACCTTGCGGTGTAAGACCCTACTCCTGCTTTGTGGTGGTTGGCCTCGAGGTGGGCTGAGGATGAACTAGTACAAGCGAAGAACAGTCTCAGGAGGCCTGTTCTTGTGTTGGTATGAGCTGGTGAAGGTTTGGATGGCTCGATCCCCGGATCCCCTTCTACGGTGGTGGCTAGGCTATATTTATAGTGGCATCGGTCCTCTTCCCCCAAAATGGAGGCGGGAAGGTGTAACGCCCAATATGCGACTATACTCCATACATGTCGAGGCATGACTTGGGGCATAAGCGCATATTGGTATGGTCGCAAGAGTGGTTGTATCTTTGCTCATCTCATGTACTGAATAGATAGAATACAAGCTTTGGCTTACAATCGCCACAATGTCACACAATATCATCAAGTTACACAATCATTCAAGATGAACACAGAGTCCGGCTACGAACGAAATCAAATGAATAAAAGACAACCACCCAAGCTAAGTCCCGATCGACCCTACTGGGCACCACTACTGATCATCCGGAAAGGAAACATAGTAACGGCCAAGGTCTTCGTGGAACTCCCACTTAAGCTCAGTGGCATCACCTGCATCAGTCTCGTTGGTACCTGCAACTGTGTTTGTAGTGAGCCACGAGGACTCAGCAATCTCAAAACCCACGGTAACAAGACTATTTAAGCTTAAAGGTAAGGTGTGGATAGATGGTGGAGTTGCAGCAAGCACTAAGCAATTATGGTGGCTAACATACGAGTACAAGAGTCATTTGAGAAACTACGCAACAGATGTAGAGCTAGAAGTGATCAAGAAGTGATCCTGAACTACTTACGTTCAATCATAACCAAACTGTGTTCACATACCGAACCTTGTCAAAAAGAGACCATCACAGTTACACACGCTGTTGGCGCATTTTAATTAAGTCAAGTGTCAAGTTCTCTACAACCGGATATTAAAAACTCCCATCTGCCACATAACCACGGGCACGGCTTTCCAAAGATAAGACCCTGCAGGGGTGTCCCAACTTAGCCCATGACAAGCACACGATATGCGGAGACAATCCTCCATCGCGAGACCTTCCGATCAGACTTGGAATCCCGGTGCACAAGACATTTCGACAATGGTAAAACAAAACCAGCAAGACCTTCCGACGTGCCGACACCATGATAGTAGCCGCGCGTATCTCGTCACATGCCACAATCGGATTGTCCAAACTTCCGGTAGGCCAATCCAGAGTTGCCCCTGGCGGCCATCGGCGGTTGACTGGTTGGACCAACACTCATGAGGAGCACTGTCCCGGGTTGTTGATTAAGAATCCTCGGGTTAACTACTCCCTATGAAAATTTTAGTTGTTATTAGGCAAATGGTAAAACCAATGTTGGGCCTTGCTGGAAGAGTTTTATTCAAGGCGAACTGTCGAGGGGGGCCCATAAACCCCCACCGTGTTAGGGAAGCAAAATTCAAGGAACATAACACCGGTATGACGGAAACTAAGGCGGCAAGAGTGAAAAAAAACACCGAGCAAAAGGCCAAGCCTTCCACCCTTTACCAAGTATATAGATGCATTAATTAAATAAGAGATAATGTGATATCCCAACATATCCATGTTCCAACATGGAACAACCTGCACTGCACCTACAACTAGCAACGCTATAAGAGGGGCTGAGCAAAAGCGGTAACATAGCCAAGGTGGGCTAGAGGCTTGACACAGCAATATGGGAGGCTTGATAAACAAGTGGTAGGTAGCGCGACATAGCGATAGAACGAAAAAATAGCAAGCAGAGATAGAAGTGATATCGGGGGTAATGATCATCTTGCCTGCAATGTTTTCAGGGGTGTCGAAAGCTTGCTCATCATGAACGTACTCGACAGGGTCCTCCTACACAAACTCGTCTCCCGGCTCTACCCAAAGCAAGAACACAACAATGGAACAACAATCCATCATGGTGCAATGCGCAAGCAACATGATGCAAGACATGTCATGGAATGCAAGATATGATGTGCAATGCATATGGGTACTCCGGAAGGGAAAATATCAACATGACACTAACTTGGGAAACCAAGCATGCCACTAGATAGGTTGGAGGATTTTTGTTGAAATCGATATAAAGATCGCCGGAAACTGATGCACGGTTTGGAAATGACAAGCCAAACAAGAAGCAATGCAATCTGTTGAAAACAGCAACATGGCCACTTAGATGCATAGTTTAACCATGCTATACCACCCAAACATGAAAAAAATACATGGCAGTGAAGTACATATCAAGAAATACAAAACATTATTACCGAGCTACTGCTAGAAACCACTAGAGAATGACTAAAACAGCATGGCAAAAATGCAAATGCTAACAGCTTAACAAACTTAGTGAAAATACTAGACATGACAGAAACATCATCAGGTTGCAAAGTTTAGAGCTAGTAAACTACATGTTACAGGGACACATCATGGCACATAAGATCATGGCATGTTAGAACTGAATGCACTTAACAAAACTCCCTTACTGAACTGGTGCCAAAGATCTACAGAAATGATGATAGCCTCAATGCAAACATGGCAAGTGATATGAACTGATTTCACACATTGTAGAATCTAATGGCATGGCAGAAACAAATTCATGATAGCAACTTTGCAAGCTTGTTTAGCTCAATATAAAGCATTTCATGGCATATCATAAAATCTGGCATGAATTAGGCATTATGGAGAGCATGTTCATGTGCAAAACTACCCCATAGCACAGTTGCATAAATTTACACATAAAAGACAAAATAGTATCATGATGTAAAATGGCATGTGTACAAACTTTCTCAGAAGATGAAATGGATGCCACCAATGGATTCATTGGATTTTTCTAGCCCAAAAACATATATAATATGCATATGTTGCTGTAGAAAAATTCTCACAAATGCATTAAGTTAAAACCTACCTAATCTGGAAAAGACAGAAATGGCATTTTCCTTATTTGGAAACGTCTAGAAATGGACTTGCCCGAATGGAAATGGCATCTTTCCAGAAATGGAAATTGCTGGATTAAGAAAAAATGGAAAAGGAAGGAGAGGGGGGTGTGCGTGTGTGTATGACAGTGGGACCGGATCGTCAGTGGCACAAAGAAAACAATAGGCACAATCAAAATATTGTGGAGCCTGGGGTTCGAACCGAGACCTCCCGGGTGTGTGCGTGCGTGGGTAACCAGCTCGGCTGCGCGCGTGCGTGTGGAAAGAAGGGGGGGCTAGCCCCTTTGATAGTCGCGAAGGCCGAGCCTTCTCTTTTCACCTACACACTGATGATGGCGACATCGGCGGCGGTCAACGATGGTGACGTCGCCGGCGGGCAACGATGGCGACGTCGCCGGCGGGCAACGACGGCGACCCGTGGGGTAGAGGGACTCCGACGGGCGTGCGAGATAGGATGCAGGGACCGGCCGTGGATGCGTGTGTGCATGTGGCGACACAACGGGACATGCGCGCGCAGGTTACCTCGAGGACGAGCCCGCGCTCGCCTCGGGCGATGGCAAGATTTAGGGTAGGAGTTCGGCGAGGCCCTGAGCGTGTGCGTGCATGGAGGCGAGGCACTGTCGTTGCTGCATGCGCGCGGTGAAGAGCACTAAGGAATCGGAGCGGAGCGATGCACGGGCAACCGCGAACATGAAAAAAAACACCAGCCTTGGCCAGAGCACGGAGAGCATGACGTTGACACGGGCATAGCGAAAAATACGTGGCACAAACAGCGATTGAGAGGGTTCTGAGAGGTTCGACTGCTCACCTAGTGTCCACTGGACATGAAGGTGTGGCCGGATACGCGATGGAGACGGCGTGACAACGCGCGGGACTTGCCGGTCTTCGTGTTTGTGAAGGAGAGGAGGAAGACAGGTCGAGGGAGTCGATCTGGAGGTCGTGTGGTCGTGTGCATGGAGGCAGGGGACAGAGAGGTACTTGACGATCCCCTCCACGACAACAGGCAGGTCGGAGGCGCTACGTGGATGGCTACCCCGAGCTCGAGCTCTTGCTCGCTCGGGTCATGGTGGGCAGGGCGATGGCGAGGCGCGTGGCGCTACCCTTGGCAGGGTGAGGCAGGTAGAGGAGGGGGACCGGTCGAGGAAGAACCCTAGGGTGCGGGGGACTTGTTTTATAGGGGCTAGGGATGCCGGACGGCCGTCAAATCAACGGTGTTGTCGACGTGGACAGGACCGATGCGCTGTCGTACAGGAGGTCGACGACGACGGTCGCTTGCGGGCTAGCGGGCTGCGGGAGGCTGGTGCTGGGCTGGTGCTGGCTGTTGCGGCTGCGGTGCCTTGGTGGGCTGCTGGCTGCGGGAGGGCCAGGTTAGGCCTTTTTCTTTTCCTTTATTTGTTGTTTAAACAAATAAGCAGTTGCAAGAAAATAAAAAGGCCAGGGGGCTAGGAGAGGAGTTTTGCGGATATAAAAATTGTCCCCAAGCTCCTGGAAATGTGTACTATTTTAATAAAATGGCTTGGGGATTTTTAGAGGCAAAAAAATAATTCAAGTTTGAATTAAATTGAAACTTGAACCAGTTTTGAACCCAACCAAACCAAGTCCAAAGGAAGTGAAATTTGGCAGAGAGATTTATGACATAGTGTTAGAATATTGGGGAGAAAATGAACACTAAAGGAGGAGGGAAAAGATGGCACATGCAAAAATGGGGGAAAGGGAAGGAAGCAGAAGATGAGAGGGAATGATGGTGAAGATGGCATTGAAAGATGATGCACTTGACATGATGAGGTGAAAACTACCATGCACAACACAACAAGGCCTAGCAAAGCATAATGCAACATGATATGATAATTCAACAAGATGGTGGCAAAATGAAATATGACAACAAATGATAATACATTGCAAAATTAAACAAGGCAAAACCCTAAAATAAAACCAACAAGGAGGAAAGCACTTGGGATTGATCATGACAAGGTTGGATACATTGGCAAATATGGAAGTGTTACAAATGGGGTGTTACAACTCTCCTCCGCTACAAGAGCATCTCGTCCCGAGATGTAGGACTTAAAGAACTCCAGATATTCGGAACGGAGGTTATCCTCGCGCTCCCAAGTAGCTTCTTGGTCAGACTAGTGAGACCACTTAACTTTCAGGAATTTGATTGACTTGTTGCGAGTTTTGCACTCGGTTTCTTCAAGAATGTCAACAGGATGGTCATGATAAGACAAGTCTTCTTGAAGGTCAATTTCTTCGAAGTTGATAGTGCGCTCGGGCATCTTGAAGCACTTTCGAAGTTGTGACACGTGAAAGACATTGTGCACATTTGAGAAGTTGGAAGGGAGCTCAAGTTTATAGGCGGGGTCGCCTCTTTTGCCAATGAAGTTTAAAGGACCCACATGTCTTGGGGCAAGCTTCCCTTTGATATCGAAACGTTGAGTGCCTTTCATTGGAGAGACTCGGAGATAGACATCGTCTTCAATCTCAAAAGCCAAGTCACGGTGCTTGCTATCATAGTAACTCTTCTGGCGCGATTGCGCGGCTTTGATATTTTCACGGATGACTTTACACATTTCTTCAGCTTCTGTGATCAAATCATTTCCAAGAAGTTGGCATTCACCAGTCTAGGACAAATTGGGAGGAGTATGCCATATATAATTTCGAAAGGGGCCTTGCCCGAACTTGCTTGGTAGTTGTTGTTGTAGGAGAACTCGGCATTTGGGAGGCAATCTTGCCACTTCATACCGAAAGAGATGACACAAGCTCTGAGCATGTCTTCGATGATTTGATTGACTCTTTCAACTTGCCTACTTGTTTGAGGATGAAAAGCCGCGCTGAAACGAATGTTGGTGCCCATGGCATTCTGGAAGGAGTCCCAAAGCTTGGAAGTGAAAATGCTTCCGCGGTCTGAGGAGATCAATTGAGGAATCCCGTGCAAGGAGACAATTCTGGAAGTGTATAGCTCTGCCAACTCAGCTGCGTTGATAGATTCTTTGACTGGTAGGAAATGAGCCACTTTTGTAAGCTTGTCAATGACAACGAAGATAGCATCATTCCCACGCTTGGACTTGGGAAAGCCAGTGACAAAGTCCATTTTGATATGATCAAACTTCCATTCTGGAATAGCAAGAGGTTGGAGGAGACCAGCTGGTCGTTGATGTTCTGCTTTCACCCTTCGACAGACATCACATTCATTCACGAATTGAGCAATCTCTCGCTTCATTCGAGTCACCAATACGATTGCTTAAGGCCATGGTACGTCTTGGAACTGCCTGGGTGGATGGAAAGAAGAGAATTATAAGCTTCATTCATTATGACCTTCTTGAGATCACCTTTTGGAACCACAACCCGGTCCTCGAAGAATAAGGTGTCTTTATCATCAATGCGATAGCACTTATATTTGGAAGGCCCTTGGCAACACCATATTTTACGTTCTTCACCATGGTATCAAGGAGTTGTGCCTCACGAATTTGATCTTCCAAAGTTGGAGTGACTTGAAGGTTGGCAAGAAAACCTCGAGGAACAACTTGGAGGTTGAGCTTTCGTAATGCTTCACAAAGATCCGGTTGGAATGGCTTGAGAATTAAGCTGTTGCAATAAGCCTTTCTGCTCAACGCATCTGCAATCACATTCGGCTTGCCTGGAGTGTACTCTTGCATCATTTCGACCCAATGAGTTTGCCGGAGGTTGAGGTTGGGCTGAGTGAAGATATATTTGAGGCTCTTGTGATCGGTGAACATGTCCACTTGCCTTCCCAACAAGAGATGTCTCCATGTGATCAAGGCATGGACAACTGCCGCCAACTCAAGATCATGAGTTGGGTAGTTCCTTTCATTTGGCTTCAAATGACGAGAAGTATAGGCCACAACTTCCTTCTCTTGCATTAAGACTGCACCTAGACCTTGCAATGAAGCACCACAGAAAACTTGGTAGGGCTTGGACTCAATAGGAGGAGTGAGGGCAGGAGCTGTGATGAGCTTCTCTTAGAGAGTATTGAAGGCAATGTCACACTTAGGAGTGCAGGAGTACTTGACATGCTTCTGGAGGAGGTTGGAAAGAGGCTTAGCAATCTTTGAGAAGTTCTCAACAAATCTTCGGCAATAGCTTGCAAGCCCAAGGAAACCGTGGAGCTTCTTGATGTTCTGAGGAGGCTCCCAGTTAACAATTGAAGCAACCTTCTCCGGATTAACAGAAATGCCCTTGGCAGAGATGATGTGACCAAGATAAAGAACTTCATCAAGACAAACCTCACATTTAGAGAACTCTGCGTAGAATTGATACTCTCTGAGCTTATCGAGCACCAATCGCAAATGCTTGGCATGATCCTTTTTATTCTTGGAGAAAACCAGGATATCGTCGAGATACACCAAGACGAATTCATTGGTGTAGGGGTTGAAGATGAAGTTCATCATGCTAGAGAATGTTGGAGGGGCATTTGCAAGCCCGAAAGACATGACAGTATATTCATAAGAACCAAAGCTTGTTCTGAATGCTGTCTTTGGGATATCTTCTTCAAGAATGTGAATCTAGTGATAACCCATACGGAAGTCAAGCTTGGAAAACACCTTTGCACCTTTGAGTTGCTCGAATAACTCATTGATATTGGGGAGTGGGTACTTATTCTTGATTGTCTTCTTATTCAATGGGCGGTAATCGACGCAAAGTCGGTCCGTGCCATCTTTCTTCTAGACAAAGAGAACACCACAACCCCAAGGAGAAGAACTTGGTCCGATCAGACCCAAACGTTCTTGTTCATCGAGCTATTTCTTCAATTCTTTTAGCTCTTTTGGCCCAAGCTTGTACGGGCGCTTGCAAACAGGTTCTGTACTAGGCTCAAGATCAATACCCGGAAGCTCTTCAGGAAATACATCTTGATACTCACAAACAACTGGAATCTGAGAAATAGCTTCGATCTCGCCTTTCTCATTGAGAGAGAACAACCAAATGGTTTCATCACGAGCGGCAAAGATGATCACATCTCAAGAAGGATGCGTCAATTTAATCTCCTTGGCAGCACAATCAAGAAAGGCCTTGTGCTTAGAAAGCCAATCCATTCCAAGAATGAGATCAATATCGGAATCGCCGAGAACAATTGGGGAAGCCAGGAATTTACAATTGCCCATCTTGATACCGACATTCGTAATAAAGCTGCTTGAGTTCATCACTTTACTTGATGAAATAATAAACAATGGCCTAGCCAGATCTTGAAAAATGAACTCATGCTTTGATGCAAAAGGTCTTGAAATTTAAGAAAGGGATGCACCAGAATCAAACAACACTTTAGCAGGAATAGAGTTAACTGAGAGGTTACCCATGATCACATCTGAAGAATCCTCTACTTGAGCTGCATTCAACATGTTCACCTTTGCAAACTTTGGATTGTGCTTGACAACTGCATTGCTTGCTGATCTAACAGGAGGAGGAGGTGGAAGGCGCCTCTGGGTGCACTTGTTTGCATAGTGACGTCTCATACCACACTTGTGACAAGTGACCTTTGAAAGTGGACGGAAAGGTGGAGGAGGAGGACCGCCTATCCTAGGAGCCTAAGGGTGAGACTTGTTCTGATAGCCTGGGTTGGGTGGGTGGGAAGATCGTCGACCACCTGAGTGATTCTGCTGGTAGGGCTGACGAAACAGAGGAGGAGGAAGCCAGAACTTCTGTTGCTTAGCTGCCACTTGAGAGGAAGAGGACGAGTGGACTGCATCCCTGAGCCTTTTCTTTGAAGCCTCACACATGAACTGGGCCGTCTCTTGCTTGAGCGCCATGTTATAGAACTGATCGAGCTGAGTAGGCTCAACAAGAACGAGAGCTAATTGCAGATCCTCTCTGTGGCCACCCCTGAAGTGGTAGATCATACTCTTCTCGTCAGGAACGTCTTACCTTGCAAAGTGAGCAAGATTCTGAAACTTGACGTTGTATTGCTACACAAGCATGCTTCCTTGCTTGAGATTGCAGAATTCCTCACGCTTTCTCTCGACAATACTTGTTGGAATGTGATGAGCTCGAAAGTCCCGGCAGAAGTCAGTCCAGGTAATCACTCGACCCCCTCTGGAATCTTTGTACCGCTGATACCAATCAGCTGCTTGGTCCTTGAGCTGAAAAGAAGCGAACTTGACGTAGTTCTCAGGCCTGACATTGCTGCATTTAAAATGCTTGTTGATGTCTATGAGCCTATCATCAGCGTCTATGGCCTCAGCACAAGCGTTGAAAGACTTTGGCTGATTTGCAAGAAACTGATTGAGTGTAGCAAATTGAGGCGGATTGTTGTTGTTGCCTTGGCCTTCGTTCCCTTGGTTGCCTTGGCCTTGATTCCACTCTTGCATGAGCTGAATCAGCATCTAAGTGTTGGCGTTGGTGGCCGCCATCAAAGCTTGCCATGCCTCCGAAGGCGGAGGAGGTGGCGGAGGGTTCGACTGCTCTCCATCGGTACGTTCCGGATGCAGATGTGTTGGGGGAGCCATCCTGAAGAAGGTTACATCCGTTAGAACCACCATAGAAATGATAGACAAGATGGATCAACGGATAGACATGTGCAAAGAAGTCTTCACAATAAGCATATGAACAGAGAGATTGAACGAAGGCATTCCAAAGTCAATAGGGTACGACCATTTGAGTGAGAAGCCACTTGAAAAGAGATTGATGAATAAAACAACAAGGTACAACTGGAAAAAAATAAATGGTAAAGATTCCCCAATCTCATACCAAATATCTGTCGAAAGAATAACTAAGAGATACTTGAATTCCCACCTATGAACTCCTGAAACTTTCTGGTTATGCAATCTGGTGTTGGCGATACAGGGAGGCACAATATATATCACACAAGTAACAAGCCGTACGCTCCACTGTATCCATCCGTCAACACATAACCAGGAAAACTCCGGAAATCGTGTACCTCGACCTTCAAAAAGCATCCGCTATACTAGTTGTGGCAATACTCCCGAACTCCCTCCCCAGTACTGGGTGGCGTCGAGGTTATCTCACCACTAACTGCATAGAAGAGATTTTCGATGTCGGCGAGCTCAGGTATACCGGAACTACAACGATAAAATTGTGACGACAACACCTCGGAGCTCAACTCCCCGGGACACTGCCACAAACCCTAAATGTCAGGAGGCACGAAGAACAATGTTCTTGTCACAACAATATCGGAACGATCCCAAGATACCCGCGTGATCCTAAATTTGTTTTTTTTGTGAAAATGAGGAGAGGGAAGTCAAAACATCTACGTCAAGAGTCGTCACCAGAGCGATGAAGGGGTTGAGGAGTAAAAAGAATCCTACTCTTCGATATATATATTCCTAAGACTCAAAATAATTTTGTTCTAGACTCAACAACATCAGCGGTTCGATCAAGCAGAGGGCTCCTAAGTCGGGATGGCTCTGATTACCAACTTGTAACGCCCAATATGCGACTATACTCCATACGTGTCGAGGCACGACTTGGGGCATAAGCGCATATTGGTATGGTCGCAAGAGTGGTTGTATCTTTGCTCATCTCATGTACTAAATAGATAGAATACGAGCTTTGGTTTACAATCGCCACAATGTCACACAATATCATCAAGTTACACAATCGTTCAAGATGAACACAGAGTCCGGCTACGAATGAAATCAAATGAATAAAAGACAACCACCCAAGCTAAGTCCCGATCGACCCTACTGGGCACCACTACTGATCATCCGGAAAGGAAACATAGTAACGGCCAAGGTCTTCGTCGAACTCCCACTTAACCTCAGTGGCAGCACCTGCATCAGTCTCATTGGTACCTGCAACTGTGTTTGTAGTATCTGGTGAGCCACGAGGACTCATCAATCTCAAAACCCGCGGTAGCAAGACTATTTAAGCTTAACGGAAAGGTGTGGATATATGGTGGAGTTGCAGCAAGCACTAAGCAATTATGGTGGCTAACATACGAGTACAAGAGTCAGATGAGAAACTACACAACGGACGTAGAGCTAGAAGTGGTCAAGAAGTGATCCTGAACTACTTACGTTCAATCATAACCCAACCGTGTCCACTTCCCGAACCTCGTCGAAAAGAGACCATCACGGTTACACACGCGGTTGGCGCATTTTAATTAAGTCAAGTGTCAAGTTCTCTACAACCGGATATTAAGAACTCCCATCTGCCACATAACCATGGGCACGACTTTCGAAAGATAAGACCTTGCAAGGGTGTCCCAACTTAGCCCATGACAAGCTCACGATCCGCGGAGACAATCCTCCATCGCGGGACCCTCTGATCAGACTCGGAAACCCCGTGCACAAGACATTTCGACAATGGTAAAACAAAACCAGCAAGACCTCCCGACGTGCCGACACCCTAATAGTAGCCGCACGTAGCTCGTCTCAGGCCACAATCGGATTGTCCAAACTTCCGGTCGGCCAATCCAGAGTTGCCCCTGGCGGCCACCGGCCGTTGACAGGTTGGACCAACACTCATGAGAAGAACTAGCCCAGGTTGTTGATTAAGAATCCTCGGGTTAATTACTCCCTATGCAAATTTTAGTTGTTATTAGGCAAATGGTAAAACCAATGTTGGGCCTTGCTGGAAGAGTTTTATTCAAAGCGAACCGTCGAGGGGGGCCCATAAACCCCCACCGTGTTAGGGACGCAAAATTCAAGGAACATAAGACCGGTATGACGGAAACTAAGGTGGCAAGAGTGGAACAAAACACCGAGCAAAAGGCCAAGCCTTCCACCCTTTACCAAGTATATAGACGCATTAATTAAATAAGAGATATTGTGATATCCAAACATATCCATGTTCCAACATGGAATAACCTGCACTACACCTGCAACTTGCAACACTATATGAGGGCTGAGAAAAAGCGGTAACATAGCCAAACAACGGTTTGCTAGGAAGGTGGGTTAGAGGCTTGACATGGAAATATGGGAGGCTTGATAAACAAGTGGTAGGTAGCGCGACATAGCGATAGAACGAACAACTAGCAAGCAAAGATAGAAGTGATATCGGGGGTAATGATCATCTTGCCTGCAATGTTTTCAGGGGTATCGAAAGCTTGCTCCTCGTGAACGTACTCGACAGGGTCCTTGATAGAGGCAAAGGTGTCCCATTTTTCAATGAGATGGTGGCTATCATTTTGGAGGAAGCCGACGTTGACGATCCGACTACGAACGTGCGAGGACGTCATGCCTTGGCAATCGCTAAACCAACTCCGAGAGGTTATTGACCATGCCGGAGCACGATCAACCTGACCACGAAGGTCTGTTTCCTGCAGGCAAACAAAGAACAAGCAAGAAACTAAGATTGCAATCTGGATATTGCGAATATAAGAGGAAATCTTTATTGATCAGGGTGGGGTTCTATGACGCCTTTTTCTGGTCGTTGAACACAAACGAAGTACGCGAAGTTGTAGCTATGGTGATCTTTAATCTAAACAAAACCCAAAGTCTAAACGACGCAATAAGGGTTGTATATATGGAGGAAGTGGGGGGGAATTCGTGCCCCTTGGAGGAGGGGTCCGAAACCAACCCTAACTCTTGTTTCCCCACACATACGGACTCTAAAAACATCCTATACTCAAGTATTTAGAAATTATGTGGGCCTGGCCCAATAATATGGTGAAGCAGCACCTATAATAGCCTCTAGACGAAATTTATGAAGTGGCATCCTGTAGATTTTGTCCAAGGCTTCACGCACTCATTATGGTGGCTTCAAAGTCCTGAAATCATCACTTGTAACTCCGTTCTTGTTCCCCTTGCGCATGCCATCATCTCCATGCTTGATCTTGCTCCAATGATCATTCTTCTTGTCCAAGCTAGGCCCTTCATTTGTAAGCAATACAAATTTATCCAATTTAGGCAGCATCATATTCTCACGAACATTAGAATCATTACCAAGAAACGAAAGTACCTAGTAATTTAATTGGCGTGCGCGAGCTCTAGTAATTGGTCCTGTATATGTATCAGTAGGGGCTGTGGGTGTAACTTTATTAGTGATGTCCTCATCATCCTCCCCTTCTTGAATTGAAGTCGTCCTCGACGGAAGCTCATCTTCCTCACCCAAGTATGGCTTCAAATCTGCAATGTTAAAAGTGGGACTAACCCCAAAATCTGCATGCAACTCAAGTTTATATGCATTATCATTTTTTAACACCTTAAAAGGACCATCAGCATGTGGCATTGCTTTGACTTGTGCAAATTAGGAAACCTATCCTTACGCAAATGTAACCAAACAAGATCTCCACATGCAAAGACAACACGTTTTCTACCCTTATCTCCAACAAGTTTATATTTAGCATTCATGCGCTCAATACTTTCCTTAGTTAACTCGTGCATTTTTAAGATCAATTTAGCACGTTGTTTAGCATCAAAATTAACCTTCTCTGGAGATGGTAGAGGCAACAAATCAATAGGTGCATGAGGTAGGAAACAGTACACAATTTCAAAAGGGCACATCTTATTAGTAGAATGCAGCGACCGATTATATGAAAATTCAATATGAGGCAAGCATTCTTCCCACATTTTCTTGTTATTCTTGAAAACAACCCTAAACATGGTAGACAATGTTCTATTGACTACTTCAGTTTCTCCATCAGTTTCGGGATGACATGTAGTACTAAAAAGTAGTTTAGTCCCCAACTTTGCCCATAAACATCTCCAAAAGTGGCTAAGAAATTTATTATCACGATCTGAAACAATAGTATTTGGCACACCATGCAAGTGAATAATTTCACGAAAGAACAAATCAGCAACATTAACAGCATCATCGCTTTTATGACATGGTATAAAGTGTGCCATTTTCGAGAACCTATCCACGACAACAAATATGCTATCCCTCCCCTTCTTTGTTCGAGGTAAACCTAAAACAAAGTACATAGATATATCCTCCCAAGGAACACTAGGTACATGCAAAGGCATATATAAACCATGAGGATTGAGTCGTGACTTAGCTTTTTGACATGTAGTGCAGCGAGCAACAAAATGCTCAACATCCCGTCTCATCTTTGGCCAAAAGAAATGTGTAGCAAGTATATCCTCCGTCTTCTTCACGCCAAAGTGTCCCATTAATCCTCCTCCATGCACCTCCTGCAACAACAAAAGACGAAGAGAGCTAGCTGGAATGCATAGCTTGTTAGCACGAAACACAAATCCATCGTTAACAACGAACTTGTTCCAAGTTCTCCCTTCCTTACAATTCTGTAATACATCTTTAAATTCAGCATCATGCACATATTGATCTTTGATGGTCTCCAAACCAAATATTTTAAAGTCAAGTTGTGAAAGCATAGTATAACAACGAGACAATGCATTAGCAATAACATTTTCTTTACCCTTCTTGTGTTTAATGACATAAGGGAAAGTCTCAATGAATTCAACCCATTTAGCATGTCTACGGTTCAGTTTAGCTTGACTTTTAATGTGTTTCAACGATTCATGATCAGAATGTATAACAAATTCTTTGGGCCATAAATAATGTTGCAATGTTTCTAAGGTCCGGACAAGAGCATATAATTCTTTAATATAAGTAGAATAGTTCAGACTAGGCCCACTCAATTTTTCACAAAAGTATGCAACAGGTTTGCCATCTTGTAATAACACACCTCCTAATCCAATTCCACTAGCATCACATTCAAGCTCAAAAGTCTTATTAAAATCAGGAAGTTGGAGTAGAGGAGCATGTGTCAACTTATCTTTCAATACAGTGAAGGCTTCTTCCTGTGCGGTACATCAAACAAAAGGCACATCCTTCTTTGTAAGCTCGTTGAGAGGTGTCGCAATGGTGCTGAAATCTCTCACAAAACGCCTATAGAAACCAGCGAGGCCAAGGAAACTCCTCACTTGTGTGACCGTTTTGGGCTGCAGCCAACTCTCAATAGCTTCACTCTTGGCTTTATCAACTTCAATTCTCTGTGGAGTAACAACATAGCCAAGAAAAGATACTCGGTCGGTGCAAAAGGTGCACTTTCCAAGGTTACCAAACAAACGTGCATCACGTAGAGCAATAAAAATAGCATGTAAATGTTCCAAATGTTCCTCCAAAGATTCACAATAAATCAGTATATCATCAAAATAGACTGCCACAAATCGTCCAATGAAAGCACGTAAAACTTTGTTCATTAATCTCATGAAAGTACTAGGTGCATTAGTTAACCCAAAAGGCATGACTATCCACTCATATAAACCAAACTTAGTTTTAAATGCAGTTTTCCATTCATCTCCCAATTTCATACGAATTTCATGGTATCCACTACGCAAATCAACTTTGGAGAATATTGTAGAGCCACTCAATTCATCAAGCATATCATCTAGCCTAGGAATAGGATGACGATAACGAATAGTAATATTATTAATGCCTCTACAATCAACACACATACGCGATGTACCATCCTTTTTCGGCACTAGAATAATAGGAACAACACAAGGACTAAGGGATTCGTGAATATAACCTTTGTCGAGCAGCTCCTTGACTTGACACATAATTTCCTTTGTCTCCTCTGGATTGGTACGGTATGGTGCACGGTTGGGTAGTGAAGCACCGGGAATTTAGTCAATCTGATGCTCATTCCCTCGAATAGGTGGTAATCCCGGTGGCACGTCTTATGGAAAGATGTCGGCAAACTCCTGCAAAATGTTAGTAACAGCAGGAGGCAAAGAGGAAGGCATGTCCTCGAATGAAAATAATGCCTCTTTGCACACAAAAGCATAGCAGACAGATTTGTTGAAATCTGGATCATCAATATCACATTTGGTGGCAAGTAAACATGCACTTTTCAATTTAATTTCAGAAGCAACACTAGATGGTTTATTCTTAGGCTTCATTTGTTGCTCAAATTCTTTTTCCACAATCTGATTTTCACTCTTGTTGTGCTCCTGTTTTGCTTTATTAGGTCTATTAATATCATCTTTGAAAATGGAATCAGGAGTCATAGGAAGCAAAGTAATATGTTTATTCTTATGAACAAGAGTATACTGATTGTTTCTACCATGGTGTACAATTTTTTTATCAAATTGCCATGGTCTACCAAGTAATAAGGAACATTCTTGCATGGGTACCACATCACAATCAACATAATTAGCATATGTAGAGATACTAAAATGCACACGAATAGTACGTGTTACCTTAACCTTACCGCTGTTATTGAACCATTGGATATAGTAAGGATGTGGATGTGGTCTTGTGGTGAGATATAACTTCTCCACCATCTCCATGCTAGCCAAGTTGTTGCAGTTCCCTCCATCTATGATGATGTGAACAGAACATTCCTTCACAACTCCCTTTGTATGGAACAAATTATGCCTCTGATTTTGCTCTGCTTGTGTGACCTGCACACTCAAAACACGTTGAGCAACTAAACATTCATACCTGTCAGCGTCTTCAAGAGCCATGTATTGCGTCTCACTTTCAGACTCATCTCCACCGTGTTCTTCTTGTGTAATAAGAGCCAAAGTCACCTCATCATAGTCACTAGCAGACTCATAACCACCATCCTCGGTAGCAATCATCACACACTAAGATTTTCATTCTCTTGCATAATGACCTCTTTCCTTACAACGACGACAAATAATATCACTTGTGTGCCCTATTGATGCCATGGAAGAGGAAGAGCTCTGTACAGGCCCGACAGGTGTGCTCTTGGTAGATAGTGGTGGTTGTGCCTGCTTTCTTGTATCACGACTGGAGGTGGCAGCTGATGGAGGTGCCGATGCAGTAGAATGTGTGGAAGTAGAGGATGCACACAGTGTCCATGAGGAAGGTCGACCTGCAGAATAGTTAGTTCGTGCCAATGCCCGTTGATCCAGCACTTCACATTCAGCTTTACAAGCACGATGGAATAAACGAGTGATATTATTATACTCCTTATACTCTAGAATGGTCTAAATCTCTCTATTTAATCCACCCATAAAACGTGCAAGCATAGCTTCATTATCCTCAACAATACCACATATAATCATGCTAGTTTGTAATTCCTGATAATATTCCTCTACAGAATTTTTTCCTTGTCTTAAACGCTGCAATTTTTGAAGTAATTCACGTTGATAATATGGTGGAACCCAATGAGTACGCATAGTAGTTTTCAAAGCAGCCCAAGTAGTTGGGATAATATTCGGATATAATCTACGATGTTCAGACCACCACACATAAGCAAAACTAGTGAAAGTAGAAAGTGTAGCAGCAACACGTCTCTCCTCGGGATATTCTAAACATGTAAAACATTGTTCGGTTTCTAACTCCGAAGTAAGATATATATCAGGAACGTATCTACCCTCAAATGGTGGAATATTCAATTTCAGTTTAGGGAGATGGTCATGATCTCGTACCTGAGGGCGAGCCCTACCATTGCGATTATTTGCATGTGGACGACCTGGTGGTTGTGGTGATGGTGGTTGCACGTAGTTCTGATTTTGATCAACCTCATCCTCGTAATCTCCCGCATAATCATCCTCCTCCTCATCAACAGCAGGAGCCACAGAAGTATCAACAACAGCACCAACAGTTTGGCCAGGCTCAAGAGGGGCACGGCTCGCTCGGCGGAGGGCTGTTTCGCGATGTGGAGGTAGCCGTTGTTGTTGTTGTTGCAGAGGTGCGGAAGGTGCAGCCGGTGGTGGTTGTGGAAGACGCGCAAGCAGTTCATTAAATTTGTTATCGAGCTTTGTTTCGAACGTCTTCTCAAGGCCAGTTATCTTATCCATGGCCTCTTCAAAATTGTTCAACACATCTTGCACCTGTTCAGTCATCATTTGCTGAAATTTATCATGCAACTCCTTATTCGTCATGTTCTCCCAGTCAGTCTCAATGACTTGTGATCCTGCCATGGTTAGCAGCAATAGAAACACACAAGAATATGATCCTACAGACTACTAGAAAATGGTGGTGGTGGGGCGTCACAAATCCGTCAAGGAAATCTCAAATTCTTACCAGTTCTTACCTAGCAGCAGGCGGTGATCGGCAACCGTAGTAGTCAAAACTCTCAAAGCTTGGATAGAGCGATTAGCATGGAGAGCCAAACACACGACGTAGATGTATGTGGAGCTGGGAAGGCTTATAATATGGTAGCAAAAAGGGTCAGCAATAATCAATTTGGAGATGCAAAGTTGAATAAACGCTCAATGATGATACTATGCTGGTCCTAGGCGATACCGTGCTAGAGACGCGAGCCTAGAACACAAACAAAATCACTGCGCTGCACGTAAACAAGGGAGGTGCACACTCTGATTTTTTTTCTCTTCTTTTTCTTTTTTTACTTTTCTCCTCTTTTTTTTGCTCCGCAACAATTTTTTTTTGAAAAAGTCTACAAATGGTCGAAAAACTGCCTAGCCAGAATTTTCCAGACTTAGTTTTTTTTGAAACTAGAACTATTTTTCTACTACGGGTATCACGAAAGTTCGGTAGTCCTACTCTGTCATGACTCGGAGTATGCCGTGATCTAGAAATTCAAACAGAGTAACAAAATACTGGACTCGGACTAGGACTGGTGGCGCAGATGAATCTGGTGGAACTCGGACTGGTGGCGGCGATGAATCTGGTGGAACTTGGACTGGTGGCGTATATATGTTGCAGGTGGACTCGGATTGGCGTGATAGCGGCAGATAGGTGATGGCATATATGGCAGCGGTGATGAACTTGGTGCGGTGGTGGTATACGACAGCAACGATGATGATGATGATGCGGTGGTGATATATGGCAGCGGCGACGTGAAAACCTATGAACAGAACTCGAAACACTAAAGGACTAGACGCTAAGACCAGCAGCTTAACACGGCGATGCAACCGCAAATTCAACAAAGCAAATAGAGAAAAGATTATGCAAAGGCTCAGATTGGTTCGGAGAGGATGAACTAACCCTAATTTTTTTTGGCTTTTTCATGGACTATAGGTATGAAGAACAGACTCGATGTAAACTATGAAAAAACTGTAAAATCTCACCGAGCAACCTGGAAATCTGATACCACTTGATAGAGGGAAAGGTGTCCCATCTTTCGATTGGATGGTTGCTATCGTTTTGGAGGAAGTCGACTTTGACGATCCGACTACGAACGTGCGAGGACGTCGCGCCTTAGCAATCGCTAAACCAACACCGAAAGGTTATTGACCACGCCAGAGCACGATCAACCTGACCACGAAGGTCTGTTTTCTGTAGGCAAACGAAGAACAAGCAAGCAACTAAGATTGCAATCTGGATATTGCGAATATAAGAGGAAAGCTTTATTGATCAAGGTGGGGTTCTGTGATGCCTTTGTCTGGTCGTTGAACACAAATGCAGTACGCGAAGTTGCAGCTATGGCAAACTTTAATCTAAACAAAACCCAAAGTCTAAACGACGCCCTAAGGGTTGTATATATGAAGGAAGAGTGGGGGGGGGGGGGTTTCGTGGCCCTTGGAGGACGGGTCCAAAACCAACCCTAACTCTTGTTTCCCCACAGATACGGACTCTAAAAACAGCCTATACTCAAGTATTTTGAAATTGCATGGGCCTGGCCCAATAATAAGGTGATGCAGCACCTATAATAGCCTATGGACGAAATTTATGAAGTGGCATCCTGTATATTTCGTCCAAGGCTTCACGCACTCATTATGGTGGCTTCAAAGTCCTGAAATCATCACTTGTACCTCCGTTCTTGTTCCCCTTGCGCATGCCATCATCTCCATGTTTGATCTTGCTCCAATGATCATCCTTCTTGTCGAAGCTAGGCCCTTCATTTGTAAGCAAGACAAATGTATCCAATTCAGGCAGCATCATTCTCACGAACATTAGAATCATTACCAAGAAATGAAAGTACTTGGTAATTTAATTGGCATGCGTGAGCTCTAGTAATTGGTCATGTATATGTATCAGTAGGGGCTGTGGGTGTAACTTTCTTAGTTATGTCCTCAACAGTCCTCGTACACAAACTCGTCTCCCAGCTCTACCCAAAGCAAGAACACAACAATGGAACAACAATCAATCACGGTGCAATGCGCAAGCAACATGATGCAAGACATGGCAGGGAATGCAAGATATGATGTGCAATGCATATGGGTACTCCGGAAGGGAAAAGATGAACATGACACTAACTTGGCAAACCAAGCATGCCACTAGATAGATTGGAGGATTTCGGTTGAAATTGATATAAAGATCACCGGAAATGGATGCACGGTTTGGAAATAACAAGCCAAACAAGAAGCAATGCAAGCTGTTGAAAACATCAACATGGCCACTTAGATACATAGTTTAACCATGCTACAACACCCAAACATGCTCAAAAGGACATGGCAAGATTGCAAATAATAACAGGTTCACAGACTTGGCAGAAATACTGGACATGGCAGAAACAGCATCAGGTTGCAATGTTCAGAGCATGAAATCAACATGCTACAGGAACTTAACATAGCAAAACAAGGAATGGCATGAATCTACTCAAAGCATATAAGAAATGTCCCTTACTGACCATAAGCCAAAAACGACCAGAAGATATGATGACAACCATGTAAACATACCAAGTTTCGTTATCAGGTTCCAGACTTAGCAGAAAACAGAGCATGGTAGAAACTGTAATATGAAGGCATCTTGGTGAGCTTGATGCACTCACCAGAAAGCAATGCATGACAAAACAAGCATACCTATAGCAAGATGGCATGTTTATGAAGCTATCCATGGCAAGGGCAAATACATAGCATGAAATGATCAACTACAACAAAATTGGCAAAATTGAATAACACGTAAACAATCTGCCAGGAACATTTTATAGCAAAATTAGAGCAAAATTGAGTCATGCTATGGTACTCCATAATTGCAAACAAGGGCATGGATGGATCAATTACAATAATATCTACAAAACATCCTTACTGAACATCTCCAAAATATGCATGGATCTCACTGTAGCATCAAGTTTACATGGCAACAAAATAACAGCAGACAGACTTAGAGAAATCACTAAGTCTCTGAAATCAGAAACATTACGGGGTCTAGTTTCCATGCTTGTTCTAGTCACCACAGAGATCACAAAAATACATGGCATACACCACTGGAAATATGGCATGGCATACAACAAAACACATGTAGAGCTCAAACTCATAAGATGCACAGATTTAAAGATACAAAAATGACAAATCATCAAGTACTGATAACAGACAGCAGATAACAGCAACTAGCACTTTTGCAACGATGATTTGGGCATCAAGATGGACTCAAATGAACATGGTGCAATGGAACAAAATGTAAGCATCACGAGACGAACAATTTGACATATTACACACGCGAAACAAAGCTATATGCATGAAGTTATGATGCTGTGAACAGAGGCATGTATTGTCAAAATTTCCAGACATAGAGATTTCGAGGGGGAGGGGAAAAGTCAGCCTTAGGGTTATCTCGATCCAGATCTGGCCGGCCGAAGCTCGAGGCGGCGTTCGCCGGTGACGGGAGAGGAA